>NC_086317.1:171667948-171926386 GCF_036172605.1 Pelobates fuscus
GTGTAATCTGATCGTACAACGCTTTGTGCATAAGTACACAGGCTTACATGACGTCCTGAAGCAGGCCAGGAAGGTGTGTGGCCATTTCAGGCGTTCCTACACGGCCATGGCTCACTTTGCCGATATCCAGCGGCGAAACAACATGCCAGTGAGGCGCTTGATTTGCGACAGCCCTACACGTTGGAATTCAACGCTCCTAATGTTCGACCGCCTGCTCCAACAAGAAAAAGCTGTTAATGAATATTTGTATGACGGGGGTGCTAGGACAGCCTCTGGGGAGCTGGGAATTTTTTTGCCACGTTACTGGACACTCATGCGCAATGCCTGCAGGCTCATGCGTCCTTTTGAGGAGGTGACAAACCTAGTCAGTCGCAACGAAGGCACCATCAGCGACATCATACCATTTGTTTTCTTCCTGGAGCGTGCCCTGCGAAGAGTGCTGGATCAGGCTGTAGATGAGCGTAAAGAGGAAGAGTTGTGGTCACCATCACCACCAGAAACAGCCTTATCAGCATCGCTTGCTGGACCTGCGGCAACGCTGGAAGAGGATTGTGAGGAAGAGGAGTCAGAGGAGGATTGTAGCTTTGAGGAGGAGGAGGAGGAGCAAGACCAAACACAACAGGCATCCCAGGGTGCTCGTTGTCACCTATCTGGTACCCGTGGTGTTGTACGTGGCTGGGGGGAAGAACATACCTTCAATGACATCAGTGAGGAGGAGGAACGGGAAATGAGTAGCTCGGCATCCAACCTTGTGCAAATGGGGTCTTTCATGGTGTCCTGCCTGTTGAGGGACCCTCGTATAAAAAGGCTGAAGGAGAACGACCTGTACTGGGTGTCCACGCTACTAGACCCCCGGTATAAGCAGAAAGTGGCGGAAATGTTACCGAATTACAACAAGTCGGAAAGGATGCAGCATTTGCAAAATAAATTAAAAAGTATGCTTTACACAGCGTATAAGGGTGATGTCACAGCACAACGGGAATCTAACAGGGGGAGAGGTGGAAGTCCATGCTCCTCCTCCTCCCACGACCACGCCGGCAAGGACAGGACGCTTTAAAGACGTGTTGTTGATGGAGGACATGCGGACCTTTTTAAGTCCTATGCATCGCCACAGCCCTTCGGGATCCACCCTCAGAGAGCGACTCGACCGACAGGTAGCAGACTACCTCGCCTTAATTGCAGATATCGACACTCTGAGGAGCGATGAACCCCTTGACTACTGGGTGTGCAGGCTTGACCTGTGGCCTGAGCTATCCCAATTTGCTATAGAACTTCTGGCCTGCCCCGCTTCAAGTGTCCTGTCAGAAAGGACCTTCAGTGCAGCAGGAGATATTGTCACTGAGAAGAGAAGTTGCCTAGGTCAAAAAAGTCTAGATTACCTCACCTTTATTAAGATGAATGAGGGATGGATCCCGAAGGGACTGACACTGGGCGATACATTCGATTAAAAAAGGCCTGATGAGATGAGCTGCCTTGGGCTAAAAATGGTCCACACGCTGCTGTATTTTAGCTCTGAATGACGTTTGACTTGCGTGACTTATCCGCCACCAGCTAGGGTTCAAGCCGCCATGCTTTAGGGCACTTTCTGCCTGTGAAACAAACATCAATTTTTCTGGCCGCTGCTACAGCAGCGGCTGCAACAATACCAAATTTTTCAGGCATGTGTACATGCCTAATTTTTAGGCCCACTGGTGCAGCACTGTGGCTTCAAAAACCAAACCAAAAAAAATCCTCCAAGATGGCACCAATATACCAGTGGTCTAAGCATCTTCCCACCTTGGCCTAAAAAGGGGAGGTGATTCAACAATTAAAAATCTCTGCCATTTACACGTCCACTGATAGGAGACACGGAAGGTATTAAACTGATATGAACAATACTAAACTCACCACTCCTATCTGGTGGCACATTAGCTTGCCCGCGCAGTGCCCCAAATTTCAAGTAAGAGGACCGACCAAGCATCTTCTTCCATCTCCCTGTTACATAAATCAATGCCATATCCATAGAAATTGTAGAGAATATCCAGGATAGTGTTACAGGGCCAAATCATGTCGCCTGTTGAAAGAGGTGACCTTGCTCGGGTCCCAGGTGTGCGGTTCCTAAAATGGCTGCCATATACACGTCCACTGATAGGAGACGCGGAAGGTATTAAACTGATATGAACAATACTCCACTCCTATCAGTAGGTCCGTCCCATTGTGATTTATGCCCCCCACCCACCGCGCAGGGTTGGGGGCTGGGGGGGAGGAAAGTAGGCCCCCCCATTGTGATTTATGGCCCCCACCCACCGCGCAGGGGTGGGGGCCGAGGGGGGGAGGACAGTAGGTCCCCCCATTGTGATTTATGGCCCCCACCCACCGCGCAGGGGTTGGGGAGGACAGTAGCTCCCCCCAGTGTGTATCATGGGCTTTGAGGACAGGTGTCAATCCATACCTGCCAAGTGACCCTATGTAGGGGTAACAGTCCCTATTCTGCTCTGTGTCAGTGTGTATCATGGTCTCTGTGGACGGGGAACAGTCTCTATTCTGCTCTGTGTCAGTGTGTATCATGGTCTCTGTGGACGGGGAACAGTCTCTATTCTGCTCTGTGTCAGTGTGTATCATGGTCTCTGTGGACGGGGAACAGTCTCTATTCTGCTCTGTGTCAGTGTGTATCATGGTCTCTGTGGACGGGGAACAGTCTCTATTCTGCTCTGTGTCAGTGTGTATCATGGACTCTGTGGACGGGGAACAGTCTCTATTCTGCTCTGTGTCAGTGTGTATCATGGTCTCTGTGGACGGGGAACAGTCTCTATTCTGCTCTTTGTCAGTGTGTATCATGGTCTCTGTGGACGGGGAACAGTCTCTATTCTGCTCTGTGTCAGTGTGTATCATGGACTCTGTGGACGGGGAACAGTCTCTATTCTGCTCTGTGTCAGTGTGTATCATGGTCTCTGTGGACGGGGAACAGTCTCTATTCTGCTCTGTGTCAGTGTGTATCATGGTCTCTGTGGACGGGGAACAGTCTCTATTCTGCTCTGTGTCAGTGTGTATCATGGTCTCTGTGGACGGTGAACAGTCTCTATTCTGCTCTGTGTCAGTGTGCATCATGGTCTCTGTGGACAGGGAACAGTCTCTATTCTGCTCTGTGTCAGTGTGTATCAGGGGTTTTGAGGACAGGTGTCAATCCATATCTGCCAAGTGACCCTATGTAGGGGGAACAGTCCCTATTCTGCTCTGTGTCAGTGTGTATCAGGGGTTTTGAGGACAGGTGTCAATCCATATCTGCCAAGTGACCCTATGTAGGGGGAACAGTCCCTATTCTGCTCTGTGTCAGTGTGTATCATGGTCTCTGTGGACGGTGAACAGTCTCTATTCTGCTCTGTGTCAGTGTGTATCATGGTCTCTGTGGACAGGGAACAGTCTCTATTCTGCTCTGTGTCAGTGTGTATCAGGGGTTTTGAGGACAGGTGTCAATCCATATCTGTCAAGTGACCCTATGTAGGGGGAACAGTCCCTATTCTGCTCTGTGTCAGTGTGTATCAGGGGTTTTGAGGACAGGTGTCAATCCATATCTGCCAAGTGACCCTATGTAGGGGGAACAGTCCCTATTCTGCTCTGTGTTAGTGTGTATCAGGGGTTTTGAGGACAGGTGTCAATCCATATCTGCCAAGTGACCCTATGTAGGAGGAACAGTCCCTATTCTGCTCTGTGTCAGTGTGTATCAGGGGTTTTGAGGACAGGTGTCAATCCATATCTGCCAAGTGACCCTATGTAGGGGGAACAGTCCCTATTCTGCTCTGTGTCAGTGTGTATCAGGGGTTTTGAGGACAGGTGTCAATCAATATCTGCCAAGTGACCCTATGTAGGAGGAACAGTCCCTATTCTGCTCTGTGTCAGTGTGTATCAGGGGTTTTGAGGACAGGTGTCAATCCATATCTGCCAAGTGACCCTATGTAGGGGGAACAGTCCCTATTCTGCTCTGTGTCAGTGTGTATCAGGGGTTTTGAGGACAGGTGTCAATCCATATCTGCCAAGTGACCCTATGTAGGGGGAACAGTCTCTATTCTGCTCTGTGTCAGTGTGTATCTGGGATCATTAGGATAGGTGTCAATCCATATCTGCCAAGTGACCCTATGTAGGAGGAACAGTCCCTATTCTGCTCTGTGTCAGTGTGTATCAGGGGTTTTGAGGACAGGTGTCAATCCATATCTGCCAAGTGACCCTATGTAGGGGGAACAGTCCCTATTCTGCTCTGTGTCAGTGTGTATCAGGGGTTTTGAGGACAGGTGTCAATCAATATCTGCCAAGTGACCCTATGTAGGAGGAACAGTCCCTATTCTGCTCTGTGTCAGTGTGTATCAGGGGTTTTGAGGACAGGTGTCAATCCATATCTGCCAAGTGACCCTATGTAGGGGGAACAGTCCCTATTCTGCTCTGTGTCAGTGTGTATCAGGGGTTTTGAGGACAGGTGTCAATCCATATCTGCCAAGTGACCCTATGTAGGGGGAACAGTCTCTATTCTGCTCTGTGTCAGTGTGTATCAGGGATCATTAGGATAGGTGTCAATCCATATCTGCCAAGTGACCCTATGTAGGGGGAACAGTCCCTATTCTGCTCTGTGTCAGTGTGTATCAGGGATCTTTATTCAGATTCAAAAATTACAATTCCAGGAAAAATGTTACAAACATTTACAAGAACATGTTATGCACATCATAGAAACAACGTAAACCTCTTTAAAGCCACAAACGTAAGACAAAAAATACGTACACACAATGTGTAAGGGTTTGAAAGAATATTCTGAATCCTTACATGTTTACTTTATCGTTTGTTTGATTTTTGTGAACCATATATAAACTACAAGCAGCGTGAAAACTATAAAAACTCAAGTGGCCATGCTGATCAAATTAAATAGTATGCTTTACACAGCGTATAAGGGTGATGTCACAGCACAACAGGAATGTAACAGGGGAAGAGGTGAAAGTCATCCTCCCACGACCCCCCATATCTGCCAAGTGACCCTATGTAGGGGTAACAGTCTCTATTCTGCTCTGTGTCAGTGTGTATCATGGTCTCTGAGGATGGGGAACAGTCTCTATTCTGCTCTGTGTCAGTGTGTATCAGGGCAGGGCTTTGAGGACAGGTGTCAATGTTAGGTGATTTCTGCCCTTTATGGATTAAAAGCAGACTCTGCATCAACTGTGCAATTTTCCATGGGAGTTTTGTCATGGATCCCCCTCCGGCATGCCAAAAGTCCAGGTGTTAGTCCCCTTGAAACAACTTTTCCATCACTTTTGTGGCCAGAAAGAGTCCCTGTTGGTTTTAAAATTCGCCTGCCCATTGAAGTCAATAGCGGTTCGCCGGTTCGCGAACATTTGCGGAAGTTCGCGTTCGCCGTTCGCGAACCGAAAATTTCGGGTTCGCGACAACACTAAATAAGACTAAGTATATGATGGATGGATCCCACTGGACAGGCACAAATACATTTAGATATTCTTGTTTTAGAAAAAAATATGTTTTTCCCATACCTGTGTATACATACATATATATATATATATTTTTTTTTTTCATAAGCTTAATTTTTCTCATAAACTCAATATTAAGAACCTCTGTAGATACATATAACAGATTCGTTATATAACTGTTTCATTCAATTACTATGTCAGTTTTTTATAATTCACATCATTTTTTATAATTTTTATTAATGTTTTTTATATATTCTTGTATAATGGTCTGGTCCATTTTGTTATGTGTGGTGGTATGATTTGACCACTACCCAAAACCTTTAAAGCTGATCAGGTGTGGAAATCCACACTAATGTACACAAATGTATAGAACAAATAACAGGAATATTAACATAAATTTATATCTGGTGTGTAGTGACAGTATCTAATCACTATTGAGCTGGTCAGGTGGGAAAATACATAATTATATGCATTTATGTATATAATGAATACAAAGAAAAAGATACAAGTTTACATCTATTGCAATGGATTAAAATGTACATGTGTTCTAAACCTAGATAAATATAATTAAGTTCATTTATAATGGAGATGATTTTGTTTTTAATATAACAGAGATTTGCAAACGAACCCGTCATGTTTTGTGCACAAAGGGGACATTAAGAACAATAAAGTTGTATTTAAAGTTTGGAACGCATGGAAACAGGCGGTGGATCGCAAAGGAAGTAGTAACACAGAACTAAATGGCATCCATAGAATCATTGCGAACAGCTGGCGAGATTAACGGTGGAGGAAACCGATTGGTAGGAGAGATGGGAACTCCCCCAAAGCACACCAAAGGACATAGGAATATTCCTATTTAAGGAAATGGGAATAGGAAGTGGGTAGGACAACTTATTGTTACTGAGTTTTTATAATTGTAACTGCACAAATATTGGTCCCCGAGTAAGTCTCTATGGAGTAGAAATGCATTGGACCGGCGATCTACTATTGTTTTTATATTTTATATATTTTTTATCAAATAAATTTGTTGATACCTACCTACCTGGTTCCTGATTACGATTTGGAGTGCTATCACCGGAGAATTCTGATCTCCCTGATAAGGGATGACAACCTTAAGGAGCTTTTTATACTTGGAGTCTGTTAGTTCCATATTAAGTGGGGACACTGTTTTATATGTATTTACAGTGTTGCACTATTATTTGTTATTTTTATCCTTCGGTATTCAGCTGCATCCCATATTTTCTGTATTTTATCGGTTTAATAAATCTCTAGTAAGACCTTGAATATGAGGGCAAATTTGAGCACCTGTTCTAAAGAAGGATATTATGGCACTAGACAAGGTGCAGAGGCAGGCTACAAAATTAATAAAAGGAATAATACATTTTAGTTATTTAAATCTCTTTAGGTTTGGAAAAATGGTGCTCAGAGGGCATTTGATAGCATTATACAAACATATTTGGAGCTAATACAAACCTGTCAGGATCGGGACAGGGATCCAACACGCAGAGTACAAAGAGTAGCAGATACGTATACCGGACCTTAGAATGGCCGGACTTAACGTAAAACTACGTATAGAATGGTCAGGGACAAGCCGAGTACGAGGGAACGAGAAGACAGGTAAGCGAGAGACAAGCCGGGTCAAGGATAACAGAGAAGACAGGTAAGTAATAACAAAGCCGGGTCAGAACCAAAAGACAAGAGAATACAAGAGCACTGTGTGACTAGGCTGGCTAGAACCACGACAGGGCAATGAGCAAATGCTGAGAGCTCCCTTAAATACCCTGGTTCTAGAGACTAATCACGCCTCCGCCGAGACCTGATTCGTGTCCGGGATTTGACTGACAGGTCGGGCTAGAATAGCGTCATGACGTCGACTATTGAGCGTCACGTTACAAAAAGGCATAGTTCTCTCGCGACCGGCGTTTACATGCGCGAGAGGCCCGCGAGGAACGGGAGAATCATGTCGTCTGGATGGAAAAACGTCTAAGTCTCTACCCGTCTCAGGGGTAGAGACTACAGGTACCCTGACAGTACCCCCCCTCTCAGAAACGCCCACCGGGCGGAAGGAACCGGGACGAGATGGAAAGCGGAAATGAAAAGCCCTGAGAAGACGAGGAGCATGGACATCCTCCTGTGGTACCCAGGTCCTCTCTTCTGGACCATATCCCTTCCAGTCAACCAGGTATTGAATTTTCCCCCGGGAGATTCGAGAATCGATGATGGAGTTGATTTCGTACTCCTCCTGGCCCTCAACCTGAACAGAGTGAGGAGAGGAGGCCTTGGAGGAGAATCTGTTACAGATCAGGGGTTTTAGCAAGGAAACATGAAAGGAATTAGGAATACGTAAGGCAGAGGGGAGCGCTAGGCGATACGCAACAGGATTAATTCGATTCAGGATCCTATAGGGTCCAATGTAGCGAGGAACGAATTTAATAGACGGTACTTTCAAACGAATGTTTCTAGTACTCAACCATACCCTATCACCAGGGACAAAACTAGGAGCCGGCCTTCTGCGTTTGTCAGCGTGTTTTTTATACAGTATAGAATTATGTAGGAGAATTTGTCGAGTCTGATCCCACAACTTCTTCAGATTGGCAACATGAGTATCAACCGACGGTACCCCCTGGGAAGAAGGAACCGACGGAAGAATGGAAGGATGAAAACCATAATTCATGAAAAAGGGGCTAGAGCGAGTTGAATCGCAAACAAGATTATTGTGTGCGAACTCTGCCCAAGGAATCAGACCGACCCAATCGTCCTGGTGTTCAGAAACAAAACAACGCAGATATTGTTCAATCTTTTGATTGGTACGTTCAGCGGCTCCGTTAGACTGAGGGTGATAAGCAGAAGAAAAATTCAATTTAATGCCTAGTTGATGTCAGGATCGGGACAGGGATCCAACACGCAGAGTACAAACAGTAGCCAGATACGTATACCGGACCTTAGAATGGCCGGACTAACGTAAGTAGTACAGTATAGAATGGTCAAAGACAAGCCGAGGTCGAGGGTAACAGAAGACAGGTAAGCGAGAGACAAGCCGAATCAAGGGTAACAGAGAAAGCAGAGTAAGGTAAACAAGCCGGGTCAAAACCAAAAGGGATAATAGAATACACAAGCACTGAGTGACTAGAACAAGCTAGAACCACGACAGGGCAATGAGCTAATGAAAGAAGCTCTGTTAAATACCCTGTTCAGAGCAGTAACCACGCCTCCGAGGCATCCTGATTGGTCCTGCAGCAATTGAGTGACAGGTCGTTCCGGAGGAGTGTCCTGATGACTACTTCCTGCCTAGATGCTGTAAAAGGCAGTCACTCCCTCGCGGCCGGCCTAGCATGACCGGATAGACCGCGGGGAAGGGAGCCATCAGACCGTCTGGATGGAGGAACAGCTAAGTCTCTACCTCTTTCGGAGGTAGAGACCACAGGTACCCTGACAGTACCCCCCCTCTCAGATACGCCCACCGGGCGGAATGAACCGGGACGAGATGGGAAGCGAGAGTGATACGCCCTGCGGAGACGGGGAGCATGAACATCCTCCTGAGGTACCCAACTCCTCTCCTCAGGACCATATCCCTTCCAATCAACCAGATATTGTACTCTCCCCCGGGAGATTCGAGAATCAATAATAGAGTTAACCTCATACTCCTCCTGACCCTCCACCTGAACGGAGCGAGGAGGGGCTATTGTGGAGGAAAATCTGTTACATATGAGTGGTTTCAGCAATGAAACGTGAAACGAGTTCGGGATGCGTAAGGTATGAGGAAGAGCTAAACGATACGCAACTGGATTGATACGGGTCAGCACCCTGTAGGGTCCAATATAACGAGGAGCAAACTTCATGGAGGGCACTTTTAAACGGATGTTCCTCGTGCTCAGCCATACCCTATCACCTGGAACAAAGACCGGAGCCGCCCTTCTACGTTTATCAGCGTGTTTCTTGACCAACATAGAGTTGTGCACAAGGATTTGTCGAGTTTGATCCCACAACTTCCTCAAATTGGCAACATGAACATCAACCGACGGCACCCCCTGGGAAGGAGAATCCGAAGGAAGAATAGACGGATGAAAACCATAATTCATGAAAAAGGGGCTAGAGCGAGTTGAATCGCAAACAAGATTATTGTGTGCGAACTCTGCCCAAGGAATCAGACCGACCCAATCGTCCTGGTGTTCAGAAACAAAACAACGCAGATATTGTTCAATCTTTTGATTGGTACGTTCAGCGGCTCCGTTAGACTGAGGGTGATAAGCAGAAGAAAAATTCAATTTAATGCCTAGTTGATGTCAGGATCGGGACAGGGATCCAACACGCAGAGTACAAACAGTAGCCAGATACGTATACCGGACCTTAGAATGGCCGGACTAACGTAAGTAGTACAGTATAGAATGGTCAAAGACAAGCCGAGGTCGAGGGTAACAGAAGACAGGTAAGCGAGAGACAAGCCGAATCAAGGGTAACAGAGAAAGCAGAGTAAGGTAAACAAGCCGGGTCAAAACCAAAAGGGATAATAGAATACACAAGCACTGAGTGACTAGAACAAGCTAGAACCACGACAGGGCAATGAGCTAATGAAAGAAGCTCTGTTAAATACCCTGTTCAGAGCAGTAACCACGCCTCCGAGGCGTCCTGATTGGTCCTGCAGCAATTGAGTGACAGGTCGTTCCGGAGGAGTGTCCTGATGACTACTTCCTGCCTAGATGCTGTAAAAGGCAGTCACTCCCTCGCGGCCGGCCTAGCATGACCGGATAGACCGCGGGGAAGGGAGCCATCAGACCGTCTGGATGGAGGAACAGCTAAGTCTCTACCTCTTTCGGAGGTAGAGACCACAGGTACCCTGACAGTACCCCCCCTCTCAGATACGCCCACCGGGCGGAATGAACCGGGACGAGATGGGAAGCGAGAGTGATACGCCCTGCGGAGACGGGGAGCATGAACATCCTCCTGAGGTACCCAACTCCTCTCCTCAGGACCATATCCCTTCCAATCAACCAGATATTGTACTCTCCCCCGGGAGATTCGAGAATCAATAATAGAGTTAACCTCATACTCCTCCTGACCCTCCACCTGAACGGAGCGAGGAGGGGCTATTGTGGAGGAAAATCTGTTACATATGAGTGGTTTCAGCAATGAAACGTGAAACGAGTTCGGGATGCGTAAGGTATTAGGAAGAGCTAAACGATACGCAACTGGATTGATACGGGTCAGCACCCTGTAGGGTCCAATATAACGAGGAGCAAACTTCATGAAGGGCACTTTTAAACGGATGTTCCTCGTGCTCAGCCATACCCTATCACCTGGAACAAAGACCGGAGCCACCCTTCTACGTTTATCAGCGTGTTTCTTGACCAACATAGAGTTGTGCACAAGGATTTGTCGAGTTTGATCCCACAACTTCCTCAAATTGGCAACATGAACATCAACCGACGGCACCCCCTGGGAAGGAGAATCCGAAGGAAGAATAGACGGATGAAAACCATAATTCATGAAGAAGGGGCTTGAATGAGTAGAATCGCAAACGAGATTGTTGTGTGCAAACTCCGCCCAAGGAATCAAACCGACCCAATCATCCTGGTGTTCAGAAACAAAGCATCGTAAATATTGTTCAATTTTCTGGTTGGTACGTTCAGCAGCTCCGTTAGACTGAGGATGATAGGCAGAAGAAAAGTTTAATTTAATACCAAGTTGAGAGCAGAAGGACCTCCAAAAGCGGGAAACAAATTGGGAGCCTCTGTCCGATACAATTTGAGAGGGTATCCCATGTAGGCGAAAAATCTCCTTAGCGAATATCTCTGCCAATTCGGGAGAAGACGGGAGTTTAGGCAGGGGAATGAAGTGTGCCATCTTAGTAAACCTGTCAACCACGGTGAGGATAACAGTCTGTCTTTTAGAGATAGGTAGATCGACAATAAAGTCCATGGCCAAACAGGACCATGGTTTTTCTGGAACCTCCAAGGGGTGCAGGAATCCACATGGAAGCGTATGGGGTTGTTTGGTTTTAGTACAAACTTCACATGCAGCGATGAACTCCTCAATATCCCTCCGTAAAGCAGGCCACCAGAAGTCCTTAGAGATCAACGCGTAAGTTTTGCGAATACCAGGATGTCCCGCCATCTTGCTATTATGTAAACACTGTAAAAGTTCCAGTTGAAGAGCAGGAGGAACGAAATGACGGCCCGCAGGAGTCTGTTTAGGTGCTAGATGTTGCAACTTAATGATCTCGGCCAGTAATGGAGAATGAATCCTGAGATTCGTATTAGCAATGATATTGCATTTCGGAACTATAGAAGAAAGAACTGGTTCAGGTACAGTAGAAGGTTCATATTGGCGAGATAATGCATCGGCTTTAGAGTTTTTAGAACCAGGTCTGTAAGTCAGTACATAATTGAAGTGAGTCAGGAATAAGGACCAACGAGCTTGTCTAGAGGATAAGCGCTTAGCCTCCCCAATATAGGACAAGTTTTTGTGGTCCGTCAAAATCGTAATAGGGTGTAGGGTCCCCTCCAACAAATGTCTCCACTCCTTTAAGGCTTTAATGACTGCTAACAGTTCCCTTTCCCCGATGTCATATCTGCTCTCAGGCCCAGAAAATTTCTTAGAGAAGAAACCACAAGGGTGTAACGGTTTATCCACCCCTAACCTTTGAGACAGAACAGCCCCAACTGCTGTCTCAGAGGCATCGACCTCGAGCAAGAAAGGCAGAGTCGTATCAGGATGGACTAGAATGGGAGCCGAGGCAAAAAGTTCCTTGAGAGTCTTGAAAGCACCAAGAGCTTCCTTAGACCAGAACTTAGTATCAGCCCCTTGTTTGGTCATATTGGTAATAGGCGCAATGATAGAGGAGTATCCTTTAATGAAGCGCCTATAGTAGTTGGAAAAACCAATAAACCTTTGGATAGCCTTGAGTCCTTTGGGCAAGGGCCAGTCTAAAATAGATTGGAGTTTTACAGGATCCATTTTAAAACCTTCCCCAGAAATCACGTATCCAAGAAAGTCTACCTGAGACTGATCAAAACTGCACTTTTCCAATTTGCAATATAGACCATGTTGCAGCAGCTTGTGTAATACCTTTCTGACCTGTCTATGGTGAGTCTCAATCTCCTTAGAGTGTATTAGTATGTTGTCCAGGTACACAATAACACAATCATGCTGAAACTCCCTAAGTACCTCATTAATCAAATCTTGAAATACTGCAGGTGCATTGCATAGTCCAAATGGCATAACAGTGTATTCGTAATGGCCATACCGGGTATTGAATGCCGTCATCCACTCGTGACCTTGCTGGATTCTCACCAAATTGTAAGCCCCTCTGAGATCTAACTTGGTGAAGATTTTGGAGCCCTTAAGACGATCAAATAACTCGGTAATCAGTGGGATAGGATAGGCATTTCTGACAGTTATTTTATTCAAGCCTCGGTAATCGATACAAGGTCTCAGCGTGCCATCCTTCTTCTTAATGAAAAAGAACCCAGCCCCGGCCGGAGAAGAAGACCTCCTGATGAATCCCTTTTCTAAATTCTCCCGAATATACTCCTCTAGAACCGAGTTTTCCTGAACAGACAAAGGATATACATGGCCCCTCGGAGGCATAGTGCCGGGTAGAAGCTTAATCTTACAGTCAAATGACCTGTGTGGAGGCAAAGAATCGGCATTCTTCTTGTCAAACACTGCCCTTAAGTCTAGGTAAAGGTCTGGTATTTGTCTTTCTGTGGACTGAGTAGGATTCTCCGGTATGTTAATATTAGCTAATGGAGAAACCTTGCACAAACACCGATCCTGGCAGCCCTGGCCCCACGAGAGTATCTCTCCTAACTCCCAATCGATAATAGGGTTATGTTTTTTCAACCATGGGTACCCCAGAACTATGGGAACGGAAGGAGACGAAATGAGCATAAGAGATAAATTCTCCACGTGTAGGATACCAACATTTAAATCAATGGGTATGGTCTCACGAAAGATAACAGGGTCTAGTAGTGGTCTACCATCTATGGCCTCAACGGCCAAAGGTGTCTCCCTTAGCTGGGATGGAAAATTGTTCTTACTAGCAAAGGCTTGGTCGATAAAATTCTCAGCAGCACCGGAATCTATCAATGCCATAGCCCTTACTACTTCCTTCCCCCAAGTTAAGGAAACTGGTAGCAGAAGCCTGTGATCTTTATAATTAGGAGTAGAGGACAAAATAGAAACACCCAAGGCCTGTCCTCTAGAGAGACTTAGGTGCGAGCGTTTCCCGGGCGGTTAGAACAGTTCGAGAGAAAATTACCCTTGGCTCCACAATACATACACAAACCCTCTCTTCTCCTGTGCTGTCTTTCCTCCTCAGAGAGGCGGGTATACCCTATCTGCATAGGTTCAGTAAGCAAAGATATCGTGGAGTCAGGACTTGGAAAAGCGGGAGCTAACCTAAAAGAAGGTCTCTGGTTCCTCTCTCGAGTGTTCTGTCTCTCTCTTAGACGTTCATCTATACGAGAGATGAACGAAATTAAATCCTCTAAATTCTCAGGGAGTTCTCTGGTAGCAACCTCATCAAGGATTACATCAGATAGGCCATTCAAAAATACATCCATATACGCCTGCTCATTCCACTTGATTTCTGCCGCCAGAGACCTGAACTCTAGTGCATAATCCACCAGTGTTTGGTTCTCCTGTCTCAGGCGCAACAGTAATCTGGCTGCATTAACCTTTCTACCTGGAGGGTCAAATGTTCTTCTAAAAGCAGCTACAAATGCGTTATAGTTATAAACTAATGGGTTATCGTTCTCCCATAGTGGGTTGGCCCATCTCAGAGCTTTCTCAATGAGTAGGGTGATAATAAATCCTACTTTTGCCCTATCTGTAGGATAAGAGCGAGGTTGCAATTCAAAGTGGATACTAATTTGGTTTAAAAAACCACGACACTTCTCAGGAGCCCCACCATAGCGTACTGGGGGGGTAATGCGAGAAGAAGCACCCACTGTGGCTACCTCTAGACCTGAACAGACAGGAGAAACAGGGGTATTACGTATCTCCTCTGGTGGGTTATTGGCACAAGCTAATAGAGCCTGTAGCGCAAGCGCCATCTGATCCATTCTGTGATCCATGGCTTCAAACCTAGGATCAGGAGCAGCCAGCTGACTGTTTGTACTTGCAGGATCCATTGGCCCTGTCGTAATGTCAGGATCGGGACAGGGATCCAACACGCAGAGTACAAACAGTAGCCAGATACGTATACCGGACCTTAGAATGGCCGGACTAACGTAAGTAGTACAGTATAGAATGGTCAAAGACAAGCCGAGGTCGAGGGTAACAGAAGACAGGTAAGCGAGAGACAAGCCGAATCAAGGGTAACAGAGAAAGCAGAGTAAGGTAAACAAGCCGGGTCAAAACCAAAAGGGATAATAGAATACACAAGCACTGAGTGACTAGAACAAGCTAGAACCACGACAGGGCAATGAGCTAATGAAAGAAGCTCTGTTAAATACCCTGTTCAGAGCAGTAACCACGCCTCCGAGGCGTCCTGATTGGTCCTGCAGCAATTGAGTGACAGGTCGTTCCGGAGGAGTGTCCTGATGACTACTTCCTGCCTAGATGCTGTAAAAGGCAGTCACTCCCTCGCGGCCGGCCTAGCATGACCGGATAGACCGCGGGGAAGGGAGCCATCAGACCGTCTGGATGGAGGAACAGCTAAGTCTCTACCTCTTTCGGAGGTAGAGACCACAGGTACCCTGACAGTTGAGAACAGAATGATCTCCAGAAACGTGAAACAAACTGGGAACCTCTATCAGAAGTAATCTCGGAAGGTATCCCATGTAAGCGAAAGATCTCTTTAGCAAAAATCTCCGCTAATTCAGGTGAAGTCGGAAGTTTAGGTAAAGGCACGAAATGAGCCATCTTGGTAAACCTATCCACCACTGTGAGAATAACAGTGTGCTTTTTCGAAACAGGCAAATCCACAATAAAATCCATCGCCAAACAGGACCAAGGTTTTTCTGGAACTTCCAGGGGATGTAAGAGACCACAAGGAAGCGAATGAGGTAGTTTAGTCTTAGTACAGACCTCACAGGCTCCGATAAAATCCTTAATATCGCTCCGTAAAGAAGGCCACCAGAAATCCTTAGAGATCAAGGAATATGTTTTGCGAACGCCCGGATGACCAGCCACCTTACTCTCGTGAAGACACTGTAAGAGCTCCAGTTGGAGTTCAGGAGGAACGAAGTGTCTAGATGCAGGAGTCAGTCTAGGTGCCAGATGCTGCAAGCTCCTGATCTGATCCAGAAGTGGAGAATGGATTTTGAGAGTTGTGTTAGCGATGATATTACACTTAGGTACTATAGAGGATAAAACCGGCTCAGATATGGCAGAAGGTTCATGTTGGCGAGACAAGGCATCAGCTTTAGAATTCTTAGAACCAGGCCTATATGTGAGTATGTAATTGAAGTGAGTGAGGAATATAGACCAACGGGCCTGCCTAGATGATAATCGTTTAGCCTCCCCAATATAGGATAAGTTTTTATGATCCGTCAAAATGGTAACAGGATGCAAAGTACCCTCCAATAGATGTCTCCACTCCTTTAAAGCCATGATAACCGCTAGGAGTTCCCTGTCACCAATGTCATATCTGCTCTCAGTACCCGATAATTTTTTGGAAAAATACCCAAGGCCTGTCCTCTAGAGAAACTTAGGTGCGAGCGTTTCCCGGGCGATTGGGACAATTCAAACGTAAGTGACCTCTGACTCCACAATACATACACAGTCCTTCCCTTCTCCTGTACTGTCTCTCCTCTTCTGAGAGGCGAGTAAGACCTATCTGCATAGGTTCTGGAAACTGTGGAGTTTTGGTTTCAGGACTTTGAAATGAAGGAGCTAGTCTAAAGGAAGGTCTACCGGTTCTATCTCGAGTGTTCTGCCTCTCTCTTAGACGTTCGTCAATGCGAGAGATAAAGGAAATTAAGTCCTCCAAATTCTCGGGAAGCTCTCTCGTCGCTACCTCGTCAAGTATTACATCGGATAATCCGTTTAAAAATACGTCTATATAAGCCTGTTCATTCCACTTAACCTCTGCCGCCAAAGACCTGAACTCTAGTGCGTAATCCACAAGTGTTCGGTTCTCTTGTCTAAGGCGCAACAGTAATCTAGCTGCATTGACCTTTCTGCCAGGGGGGTCAAAAGTTCTTCTAAAAGCAGCTACAAAGGCATTATAGTTATAGACTAATGGATTATCATTCTCCCATAAGGGATTAGCCCATCTCAGAGCCTTCTCAATGAGTAAGGTGATAATAAATCCCACCTTTGCCCTATCAGTAGGGTAGGAACAGGGTTGTAGCTCGAAATGGATACTGATCTGGTTCAAAAAGCCACGACACCTTTCAGGAGAACCAGCATAACGTACAGGTGGGGTAACTCGGGAAGAAGCACCTACAGTGGCTACCTCTAGCCCTGAACTCACAGGAGGAATAGAAGTATTACGCATCTCCTCAGGTGGATTATTAGGACGTGATAGTAACGCCTGTAGTGCCAGTGCCATCTGATCCATTCTATGATCCATGGCGTCAAACCTAGGATCAGGAGAACCAAGCTGACAGTTTGTACCTGCAGGATCCATTGGCCCTGTCGTAATGTCAGGATCGGGACAGGGATCCAACACGCAGAGTACAAAGAGTAGCAGATACGTATACCGGACCTTAGAATGGCCGGACTTAACGTAAAACTACGTATAGAATGGTCAGGGACAAGCCGAGGTCGAGGGAACGAGAAGACAGGTAAGCGAGAGACAAGCCGGGTCAAGGATAACAGAGAAGACAGATAAGTAATAACAAAGCCGGGTCAGAACCAAAAGACAAGAGAATACAAGAGCACTGTGTGACTAGGCTGGCTAGAACCACGACAGGGCAATGAGCAAATGCTGAGAGCTCCCTTAAATACCCTGGTTCTAGAGACTAATCACGCCTCCGCCGAGACCTGATTCGTGTCCGGGATTTGACTGACAGGTCGGGCTAGAATAGCGTCATGACGTCGACTATTGAGCGTCACGTTACAAAAAGGCATAGTTCTCTCGCGACCGGCGTTTACATGCGCGAGAGGACCGCGAGGAACGGGAGAATCATGCCGTCTGGATGGAAAAACGTCTAAGTCTCTACCCGTCTCAGGGGTAGAGACTACAGGTACCCTGACAAAACCATTGTCTGGAAATCTATTGATAAACATGACTATACATAGGACATAAGGTCACACATTTAGACTGGAAATATGGAGATTTAGTCTAAGGCATAGGAAAGGTGTTTTGTTTTGCAGTAAGAACATAGAAACATAGAATGTGAAGGTAGATAAGAATCATTTGGCCCATCTAGTCTGCCCAATTTTCTAAATACTTCCATTAGTCCCTGGCCTTATCTTATAGTTAGGATAGCCTTATGCCTATCCCACACATTCTTAAACTCCTTTACTGTGTTAACCCCCACCACTTCAGCTGGAAGGCTATTCCATGCATCCACTACCCTCTCAGTAAAGTAATACTTCCTGGTATTTTTTTTTAAACCTTTGTCCCTCTAATTTAAGGCTATGTCCTCTTATGTTATTTTTTCTTCTTTTAAATATAGTCTCTTCCTTTACTGTGTTGATTCCCTTTATGTATTTAAATGTTTCTATCATATCCCCCTGCCTCGTCTTTCCTCCAAGCTATACATATTAAGATCCTTTAACCTTTCCTTGTAAGTTTCATCCTGCAATCCATGAACCAGCTTAGTAGCCCTTCTCTGAACTCTCTCTAAAGTATCAATATCCTTCTGGAGATACGGTCTTCAGTACTGCGTACAATACTCCAAGTGAGGTCTCAACAGTGTTCTATACAATGGCACGAGCACTTCCCTTTTTCTACTGCAAATACCTCTCCCTGTACAACCAAGCATTATGCTAGCATTTCCTGCTGCTCTATTACATTCTCTGCCTACCTTTAACTCATCAGAAATAATCACCCCTAAATCCCTTTTCTCAGATGATGAGTTTAAGACTCTATCAAATATTATGTACTCTGTCTTTGGGTTTTACGTCCAAGATGCATTATCTTGCACTTATCCACATTAAATGTCAGTTGACACAACTCTGATCATTTTTCTAGTTTACCTAAATCATTTGCCATTTGGCTTATCCCTCCTGGAACATCAACCCTGTTACATATCTTAGTATCATCAACAAAAAGACATACCTTATCATCAAGACCTTCTGCAATATGAACTAATAAAAATATTAAAGAGAATGGGGACAAGTACAAATCCCTGAGGTACCCCACTGGTGACAAGCCCATGCTTCGAATATACTCTGCTGACTACAACCCTCAGTTGCCTGTCACTCAGCCACTACCTTACCCATTCTACAATATTGGAATCCAAACTTAAAGATTGCAGTTTATTGATAAGCCTTCTGTAACGGCAGCCCAGTTATCAAAGGGGTTAAAGCCGTTTAGGATGTTCCCTTTACGAATGCAGAGACAGCTAACGAACCTTCCAATCAGCTGAACAGAAACCATCCGAATACTCCACACCATACGAATGCTCCAAACAGCTGAACAGGAGAAACCATACGAAATAAATCCCCACCAAGTACGAGACGAGGCTCCGTATTGAGGGTCAAGCAGTGATCTGGTTTAATTGGGCTACCCACCCGGTATTTATGCAGGTCTTCCACCAGGTGGATACTCCCCTAGAGGACCTGGTGGAAAACTGTGACAAAAAGATACAGTAGCCAATCACAAGAGTACAGGTATAAACACTCCCCTTAAGTTGTACAGAACCCTCCTCTCTATCCTGGAGATAATTAGGAAGTAACTCAATTATATCTGAGGATAGAGCATAACCTCCATTTTAGTAGAAACAATAAAAAGACAAAAAAATATACAATAGTAAAATTACCGAATGAACCATGCATGTTCAAAGTATCCCCAGATAGATTAGATCTGAGCGCACATTATTACCGAATGGCCCTCAGATTGCATACATACAGTTCAATCGCCATGGAGCCGAAGTATTTCACACAGTCTTTCGTTATACGAATGGGATAGCTGTCTGAGGTGACTCCATTCGTGAGGAAAAATACCGAACGGGCCAGCGTTCATATGCTGGAGAACCAGAAGAAGGGAGGTCGGCGGCTTCAGCGGTGTTTGTGAGAAAATAGTGTCCGCTTTCAGTTCCTTGAAATTGTCGACGAACACTGCTGGGCATTCGTACGTCCAAGATGGCCGCCTCGTGTTCGTTCATATGACTCCATATACCGACCAGCCAGCCAACATTTGACAATTAGGAAGTGTCTGCGGTTAACCACAACGTTCTGATGGGGCCAAGAGGTTAAAAAGCAGCACACTTCCCTGCTGGCTGGACGGCCATTCGGCAGTTCTTTCGGTGAAACAGGGGAATAACGTAGGGGCTGTACAGACAGGGAAATAGCCGAACAAACAGACGAAATGAAGGGAAAATAAAAGTAATTCACAGACAGATAGGTCTGTCACACCTTCTATGTGCAACAGTGTCAAAAGCCTTATTGAAATCTAGGTAAGCAATGTCTACTGCACCATCCTGATTTATTATTTTAGTTACCAATCAAAAAAATCAATAGGATTAGTTTGGCATGATATCCCTGAAGTAAACCCATGTTGTCTCTGATCTTGAAATCCATGTGATTTTAGATGTTCAACAATCCTATCCTTTAACATGGTTTCCATTACTTTCCCAACTACTGAAGTAAGGCTTACTGGCCTATAGTTATCCAACTCCTCCCTACTACCTTTCTTGTGAATGGGCACAACGTTCGCTAACTTTCAATCTTCTGGGACTACTCCTGTTAGTAATGATTGGTTAAATGAATCTGTTTATGGTTTTGCTAATACACCACTAAACTATTTTTAATAACTTTGGGTGTATTCCATCAGGTCCCATGGAGTTATTTGTTTTTACTTTTGACAGTTGAAATAGAACCTCTTCCTCTGTAAACTCATATGTAACAAATTACGAATTTGTCCATTTTCCTAACTGAGGCCCCTTTCCTTCATTTTCATCTATAAGTACTGAACAAAAATATTCATTGATGCAGTTAGCTAGACCTTTATCCTCTTCTTTTGTTTTTAATCTAACTAATCCTTGTTTTACTTTCCTTTTCTCATTTATGTATCTAAAAAATGCTTCGTCCCCTTTTTTTTAACTGACTGTGCTATTTTCTCTTCTGTGTGTGATTTGGAAGCTCTTATAACTTGCTTAGCCTCTTGGTGCCTAATCTTATAGATCTGTCTATCTTCCTCACTCTTGTTTTTTTTATAATTACTAAATGTTAACTTTTTTTTTTTTTTTACTATTTTGCCCACATCTGCAGAGTACCACAGTGGTTTCTTGAATTTGAATTTTTTGCTTTTACTGACAAGCCTAATGCAATTTAATGTTGCCTTCAGCAGTGCAACTTTTAAATAATCCTATTTCTCTTGGACTCCATTTAAATTGCTCCAGTCTGCTAATGACTCCTTTACACATATTCTAATTTTAGAAAAGTCTGTTTTTCTAAAGTCTAAAACTTTTGTTTTTGTGTGGTGTGACTCAGTCACTGTTCTTATATTAAACCACACTGACTGATGATCACTGGATCCTAAACTTTCATCTACAGTAATAGCTGATACTGTAACGGCTACCCTAGTGAGAGGGTATCAGCCGTTGGAGACGTCCTTTTTCCCGGCAAGCTGCTGTGCAGTAGTGGAGTTGCTTATTCCCATCCATGAGATCCAAGAGAAGAGTCAGGCATAGCTGTTAAAATAGCAAGGTGGTTATGCAGTAAATCCCCTTCCAAGAACGAGACTAGGCTACGTTTTGAAGGGTCAGGAAGAACTACATTTTAATGGCAGGGATTCTCTTTTTATGTGATTCTGCCCATGCAAGGGAGAAACCCACATAATTAACACAACAACCAATAAAACATAAGGTACATCCCACACATCTCCTCCCCTCATATAAGCTTGTAACCCAATTAACAGAAACACATTTTCCCCCAAGTTTTGGATGTACCCCAAATAGCTGGGGTACATACATAAATCACCAGATAGCCCTATTCTGGGGGACCAACATATAAAAAAAATCAGCCCATTCGGTTCAGTGGTTCGGGAGATATGGGACTTTAAAGTTTTGACCGACCGCACAGGCACAGTAGCCGAAAATAGTTCCATGAATTTTGGCCTTGCGGTCGGTCTTTGTTCGTGTGTTAAAAGTCACAGAAAGGCTTGCAATCCGTGTGTAACTCGACGTTCGTTAGCATCCCCATAGTCTATTAAGTCTTTCTACCGAACGGCAGGGTGTTCGGTAGTTTTGGCACGAAGTTCCTGTGTTATGGAGGTCTCAGCGGTGTTTGCCTACTCGAGTGTCTGATTTTAGTTCCAGATGCTCTACGGCAAAACACCGCTGTTCGGGAGTTAAGATGGCCACGAACACGTGTAAAAGTCCCGAAATGGCGGCCACCCAGGAACTGAAACAACGCGTTTGTGCGTTTCCCATTGGAGCTGAATGTGCCGATCAGGGAGGTAAATAGCCACTTAATTACACAGCAGGGTAGTCCGGTGTTCGGTAGTTTGTATTCGTATGGGGAATACGTTAGAAGTCTACTACTACCCTGCTAAACGGCTCTTCGATTATGGGCATGGGTAACAGTCGAGCCCTAGGGTGGTCCCCTCTTTTCCCTACTCGTTGGCAGACATCACACTTGCTGCAGTAACATCTCACATCCTTTGAGATCCCCGGCCAAAAGAAGGTCTGAGTGATCCGGTATGTGGTGCAGTTACCACCCAGGTGTCCTGCCAAGGGAATATCATGGCCAATTCGGAGAAGCTCCAACCGGTACTTTCTAGGTACCACCAGTTGGCGCTTCTGCGAAGGGACAAAGCCTCTCTTCCTACCTACAGTTAACCTATGTAACCTGTCGTTATCCCATATAAACCTTTCCCCCTCATCCCCCCCACTGTCACCTAGTTCCCGGTACTTTTGGAGGGTGGGGTCCTCTCTGGTTTCCCTCTCAAACTCTTCTGGTGTTTCCCAAGCTAGAGGTCTCTCTACCGTATTGGGTCTAAAGGTCGGTTCATGGCTTACCTGGGTCTCCCGTCCTGGAGTAGTCATCGGCAGCACGGGTCTGTGATCGGGTGGTCACTGGACAAGCAGCAACGGTTGTGGGTAGATAGGCCGAAGCCAGCGGGCCAATATCGTTGCCCAACACGACTTCAGCAGGTAGGTTGTCCATAATGCCCACAGTGGTTTTCCCAGACCCGACCCCCCAGTCCAAGTGTACGCGGGCAGTAGGTAAGCGAAACACAGCTCCTCCCGCCACTCGTACAGCAACCGTACGGTTAGACAAATGTTCCGGTTTGACTAGATGTCTTTGCATCAGGGTGATGGTAACACCGGTGTCTCTCAAACCTTGTGCCACTTGACCATTTACTTGCACCTCCTGGCGATGATGCTGACGGTTGTCGGGTGATGCGGCCTGGATCGGGTCAGCCTCATATAGGATACCAAGGCATTCCTCCGGTCCCATCTCGGTCTCTAAGCAATGGGCGGCGGAGGTCCGAGGTGAGGTGGTCTCACTGTTGGGTGAGGGGCGCCTCCAGTTGGTAGCGGAGGATCCCAAGGGGCAAAAGCGGGCAATATGTCCATTGTTGCTGCACCGGTGACAGGTGGTCTTAGACAAATCTCGGGGGTAGATAGGCCGAAGCCAGCGGGCCAATATCGTTGCCCAACACGACTTCAGCAGGTAGGTTGTCCATAATGCCCACAGTGGTTTTCCCAGACCCGACCCCCCAGTCCAGGGCGTGACGGCCCTGGGGGTACAGGAGCACAGAACTCTAGGCGAGGGACAGTAGCTGGGGCACGATGTTCTACTTTATGAGCTGGTCGAGGAGTACTTTGACTCACTTTTCTTGTTTCGGCGTACTCATCAGCCAGCCGAGCAGCATCGGTTAGGGTGATGGGACGGCGGTCTCGCACCCAGTCTTGTAAGTCCGCAGACAAGTCCTGGAAGAAATGTTCCATTAGAAACAACTGTAAGACTTCCTCTCCGGTATCTGTGTGGCAGCCCTTGACCCAGAGGGATGCTACCCGTTGTAGCCGGTTTGCCCATTCCATATGGGAGTCCACAGCCTTTTTCTTGGACTCCCGGAAGCGGCGACGGTAAGTCTCTGGAGTCACGGCATATCTGGTAAGGAGGGCATCCTTGACTCGCTGGTAGTGCAACATATCCTCTGGGGTGAGAGCCCGAAAGGCTTCGTTCACCTTGCCGGATAGTTTCCCGGACAGGATAGTGACCCATTGCTCTGGGGGTATTTGATGCAACGAGCACTGTCTCTCAAAATCGTCTAAATAACCATCAATCTCATCTTCATTCTCCACAAACACCTTAAATGCGGTGAATGGTACTTTCCTGGCTGTGTTAGTTGGAGGGGGAGTATGAACTGTCTGTGTAATGGGCTGTTTTGCTCTTACCAGTTCAATTTCGTGTCCCCTCTTCTCCCAAATCTCCGCTTTCACTTTGAGGAACAGCCGCTCAATCAGCTCTACTGATGTCGCTGGGTACAAGGTTAACCTCCTCTGTACAATGCGGGTAATTTTGTCATCCTTGCTGATCGGAGCAAGTGGTTCGGTGACTTCCATGGACCGATCCATTTCGTCTAGCTCCAGCAGGTTAGTGATCAGTTCTCTCCGTGGTCTGTTACTGGCACTCCTTCCACGACTCTCCAGTAGGTCTTTCTGTGTGGGTCTCTTCAGTCTGGCGTACTGAGACTCCATTCAGCGCTTGCTCTGTGGATGAAAGGACCATCCCGCCCTGCCACCAATGTAACGGCTACCCTAGTAGTGAGAGGGTATTAGCCGTTGGAGACGTCCTTTTTCCCGGCAAGCTGCTGTGCAGTAGTGGAGTTGCTTATTCCCATCCACGAGCTCCAAGAGAAGAGTCAGGCATAGCTGTTAAAATAGCAAGGTGGTTATGCAGTAAATCCCCTTCCAAGAACGAGACGAGGCTACGTTTTGAAGGGTCAAGAAGAACTAAATTTTAATGACAGGGATTCTCCTTTTATGTGATTCTGCCCATGCAAGGGAGAAACCCACATAATTAACACAACAACCAATGAAACATAAGGTACATCCCACACATCTCCTCCCCTCAGATAAGCTTGTAACCCAATTAACAGAAACACATTTTTCCCCAAGTTTTGGATGTACCCCAAATACCTGGGGTACATACATAAATCCAGTGTCCGTAACTCGACGTTCGTTAGCATCCCCATAGTCTATTAAGTCTTTCTACCGAACGGCAGGGTGTTCGGTAGTTTTGGCACGAAGTTCCGGTGTTATGGAGGTCTCAGCGGTGTTTGCCTACTCGAGTGTCCGATTTTAGTTCCAGACGCTCTACGGCAAAACACCGCTGTTCGGGAGTTAAGATGGCCGCGAACACGTGTAAAAGTCCCGAAATGGCGGCCACCCAGGAACTGAAACAACGCGTTTGTGCGTTTCCCATTGAAGCTGAATGTGCCAATCAGGGAGGTAAATAGCCACTTAATTACACAGCAGGGTGGTCCGGTGTTCAGTAGTTTGTATTTGTATGGGGAATAAGTTAGAAGTCCCGAACTGCTGTATAGTAATATCCACACGAAAACAGGTAAGGATCTTCAATCTGTTACAGATACCAAATCTCTATTTATAACACTAAATCTAGTATGGCCTCTTTACGAGTTGGATCCTCAATTACTTGTTTTAGAGACAATCCCAGTAGGGAGTTTAGAATATGTGTGCTCCTTGCATAAGAAGCTATTTGGGGTTTCCAGTTCACATTAGGAAGATTAAAGTCACCCATGATGATAACATCCCCCTTCATTGTCATTTTAGCTATTTCCTCAACTAGTAGATTATCTAACTCTTCTATTTGTCCAGGGGACCTGTAAATCACACCTACACGAGTTAATGTGTGATTAACAAATTCTAAAGTAACCCAAACTGACTCTATATTCGCCTCACTAACTTTTATTAGGCTAGATTTTATGCTATCCTTAACATACATGGCTACCCCTACCCCTTTATTGACTTCCCTGTCTTTTCTATATAAAGAAAAGTAACCTGGTATTGTTATGTCCCAGTAATTTCTATCATTATACCATGTTTCAGTAACAGCCACTAAATCTACATCTTATTCCCTAAACTGTGAGCATTTGTAGACATGACTCTAAGCTTATCATTTTTAACACACTTGCTGCAGGCACCTTCCTGTTTTGGGGGGCAATTGGATTTATGTTTTATCACCCTTTTTGCCCCACCCCCCCCCCCCTTACCAAAACCTCTGAACTGCTCACTGAGAACATGTTTTCTTTTGAGAAAGATGAAAAACATATTTTTTGTACAGTTTATTTCCATTCCAAACAGAGCTACCATGAGAAATAAAGCCAAATCCTTGCTCCCGACACCATTCACCAAGCCACAAGTTAAAGTCCCTAATACGCATCCGCCTGTCGTTCTGAGTGTTATGCACAGGCAGAACTTCAGAGAATGACAGTGTGGAAGCAACCTGCTGTATATCATTGACAAAAACACAAAAAACTTCCTTTACCTCTGAAACCTCATTGCAAGCCAAGTCATTTGTCCCTAGATGGACAAGTACATTCAATTCCCCTTCCTGCTTTGCTCACTTAATATTACGAATACGTCTACTGTCTCTGTGAGCAGAAGCTCTGGGAAGACATCTCAAAAGAAGACTATTTTCCAGCACCACACCTCTTGTGATAGAATCCCCCCAACAACAACTGCTTTCTATTAGGCCTCACCATAGTCTCCAAGCCTATCTTCATAATATCACTACACTCCGTACCTGAAAATGTCTCCATAACACCACTACACTCGGTGCCTGAGCCTGTCTCCATAACACCACTACACTTGGTGCCTGAGCCTGTCTCCATAAAAACATTAAACTCTGAAAGTGTTGAAAATGAAATATGTAGAGCAACAGACTGTGCAATATGCCTTTTATCCACAAGTCTACCAGGTACTACAGTAATCCATCTGCCATTCCTAGTACGTCTCTGTGGCATTGGGATTGCAGCAGTTCCAGCCTGAGTTTGTTTACCAGATAATTTACAAATCTCAGACTTCAAAAATACAATCTCCTGCCGCAATATAGAGAACTGTCTACAGATTAGACAGCATCCCAATCTCCAAAAAGTGGAACGTGAAACAAATGCATAAGAACTTTTACACTGGGGGCAGAGCCTGGCAGCCATCCTGTACAGATGCCATCTAAGCTTGCTCTCCCAAAACCTGAGACAATCTGTCGAAAATCGACCCCGCCAAGCCCCATCTACCCTCCAAAAACACCTAGACAATTACCAGTAACACATCCAGCACCGATTCATGGCTTTCTTTGAGGCCCCTAAGCAGCCCAGACACAAATACAAATCTGTGGCCTACCGCGCCACCCCAGTCCTGGGCTTAGAGGCCTTCCTCGGTGGGATCTACCCGGAACTCACCCCTCCCAATGTGGCTGCAAGCAAGGCAGACATGGACCGCCGCACACAAAAACCTACATCTGGCCCCTGCACGCAAGGCAGGTATATCAGAGAGATGCTGCTCCGGCCTACACACTCTGAACCGGCTCACGCCACACACCCCAACGCCAGCAGCCCGGCAACTCCCCCGATGGACCAAGCACCATCACCGGAACTCCAGGACGACTCAGCCCCCACCACCAAGGGGGACTTAAAAGCACTCTTGGTAAATATACAAAAATTACTAGAGGCTGATGTTGTGAGGGTAAAAGCGGATATAACGGGGGGCGGAGCCTGACCACTGATGGAGACAGACGTGTGATTCCTGAGCTCCCTCTTCCCTGAGCGCTACATCAGCATCCATCGGCTCACAAACTCACTTTAAAGAACCAAAAACAACAGAAACCAGTCATACCAAACCACCCACGACACAAGACAGTATGGGTGGCAACAAAAAAAAGAAAAGAAGAGCCGCCGTCGGTGGCTACCATATTCCTTGCCAAAGATCAAGGGCGGCCATCTTCAACACAATGGAGGCACTACCGACCCTAACGCCCCCCTCACCTTGGGCACCCTCCAGAGACTCCTCCATGAAACATCCACGGACATCAAGGCCCACACAGCCAGCGAACTAGAAAAACAAATGGTGGGGTTCAGAGAGGAACTCGAAGCCCTCACGGCCTGAACCAGTGCCACTGAAGCCAAGGTCTCAAGCCTCAAAGACGAGGTTCAAGCCCACGACCACGACATCTAAATTATGCAAGATCGCATCCTGCAACTCGAAGATGGCCTGGAAGACCTCAATAATAGGTCACGCAGGCAAAACATTTGGATTAGAGGCCTACCCCAGCGTCCAAGAGATCTTCCGGGCTCTCCTTCCAGAGGCATCAACACAGGACCTCAGGATAGAAAGGGCACACAGGGCACTCCTGCCCAATTCCACCCCCCGGAACGCTAAATCATGCCCCATAGGGGTCCCCACACCCCACACCAAAACCCCCCGGGTAATAACCCTAATTAGACATAATGTCGGCAACCAATAGACAAACCGAGGCAACCCACTAGAAGCCGAATATATACTTAAGTCCGACCAGATAACTCATATATATGGGGACACAAAACCGTTGCGACAACACTCTTCCCCAACCCCCCCAGACCACACCAGAGGCATATGCCACCTACCTAGCACACAGGAATAGCTAGGGGAGGCCGAGTAAATCTATTGCGAGGCCGGGGGGAGGAGGAGGGATAAAGGGATACCAAAGGGGATCCCCGGAGGCTGCCCCCCCAACACGACGAGGTCACTGCCCCCCGGGGGTGGCCTGGGGGCTCCCAAGCTGGAGACAAACTGGGCAATCCACTGGCTAAGGCCACCCAAGAACATGGGCGAGTAGCTGACCCCCAACACAAAAGGGCAGCGCCCTGGGGGGCAGACACCAAAGGCCCACCTGAGAACCAGAGGGGCCCTACGAGAACCCCCCTTATATACCCCCCCTCCCAAACCCCCCTTATATACCCCCCTCCCAAACACCCAGGCTAACAGCCCAAACCGGCAGGAACATAGGAGACTTACCCCCCCATAACAGTCTGCACTCTGAAATGTTTTTTTAAAAAAGGTTTGAACTTGAACAAAGGTTGTTTGATTGAAGTTATTTATGTACAGAGAGGTCTATAACATGTCTTTTGCTCTCCAAAGGCCCATATGACAACGTAGACACCACAATTCTAACCACTCCGACTAAGACCCCAGGGGGAAACCATCCCCTTCCATGCCCGCCTCACGATCAGAGGCACCGCCTTACCAAGGGCAGGCTACCACAAAGCCACACACCACCCGAACAACGAACACAGAATATGGGACCAATGGCGGGAGGGAGAGGGTTGGTAAGGGAGTAAATTCCCCCCCCGAAGTTGAAGGCCGTTAGGGCCAGTAGAGAGGTCGCCACTTAGACACGAACACACAGGATCGAGGATCCCAGAGGGTCAGTCCCCCTATCCCTGGGCCCCCACCGACAACATGAAACAGCGATGTTTCACATCCCCTAGGGTAGACACGGGAAGGTAAAAAACCAGGTCGACACCCGGGGTCCACAGGGGTGGCACCACTGGGAAACACCCACCCGACAAAACCATCCTTGCAGGGCAGGCGGAACAGAAGGCCGAGACACGAGAGGAAGGGGGGATTAATCCACACGCGATTGTAGACTGGCCCACACAAGCCATACAGGCCCTGCTAGATACCTAAACTACATGAGAATGCCTGAGGGAGGGCCCCCCCCCACCCCAATAGATGCACCCGACTGGGGCTGGCTGGACGATCATCCAAGCGAGGACACAGATGACCCCAGTTAGGACAAACTCTCCCACATACCGCCCTTTGAGAGGGCACACCTCCCTGCCACACAATACTCCTGCCCCCAACTGAGAGACAGAGATAGATCCTAGGAGATAGGCCGCGTTCCCACCGGACTGGGGTGTACAGTTTACGGCGGGGGGGTCTCGACCGGGCCGAATGGTACGGCCAGGCCGACTCCTACCTAGCCCACACCTTTACCTTACTTAAGTTACAGTTTGGTTTCTTGTTAACTGTTTCTAGTTAATTTTGGTTCTTTCCAAAATATGCGGCTCTCGCTCGGAAGGCCCCCGGGGGAGAGGGAGGGGACCTAACCTCCTCACCAGTTACACGGCACGCACCCGTGCTCACCCTCCACGAGCCACACCCACCCTCCCCCACCCCCCACGCCAACTACCTAGTTGCACTCTGGCTATGCACACACAGACCGCACACACGCGGGCGGAGATTAACCTCCCCTCCATAAACGCTAAAGGTCTGAACGTACCGGAAAAACGTTCTAATGCACTACGCCACTTCCACAGTCAGAGAGCGCATGTAGTGCTAATCCAGGAAACACACTTCAAGGAGAGTCACGCCCCAAAACTCACGGACCGACGATATACCCAATGCTTCCTCAGTAATAACCCAGAAGGGAAAACTAAGGGCACAGCGATACTGATACATAAATCACTACACTTCACCCACACTGACACCCTCAGCGACAAACAGAGCCGATACATCTGCGTCAAGGGACTGATAGCGGACCGACCCTACACATTTGCATGCCTCTATGCCCCTAATAGGCGCCAACACCTTTTTCTGCGCTCCACAACCAGGGCCATAGAAAAATTTGCCACGGGATGCCTGATAGTGGGGGGAGACCTGAATGTAGCCCTGAAGCCAACTGTAGACACGTCCACGGGCACCTCGACACTGCCCCAACACATCCTACAAGACATAGACAGGACCCTACGTGACCACCGACTCGTAGACTGCTGGAGGGCGACACACCCAGAAGACCGGGACTACACCTTTTACTCGACACCTAATGGAACATATTCAAGGATAGATTATTTTTTAATGCCACATTACCACTTGACAGACATCCGACGGACTGCTATAGGCACGGCGTCCTGGTCTGACCATGCCCCTGTCTTGATGACATTGACATCCCCACTGTTTAGACCCACTTGCAACAACTGGAGGCTCAACGACTCCCTCCTTAACGACCTAGTAGTGAAGACGGAGGCCGAAACGCGATTGGCACAATATTTCACAGAAAATGACTCACCTGACGTCACGCCCTTCTGCCTATGGGAAGCTCACAAATGTGTGATGAGGGGACATTTCATAGCGAAGGGAGCCGCCCTTAAAAGAGCTAAAGCCGCCAGACTCACCACTCTACTGACTGAAATACGGACACTGGAGGACAAACACCCACCTCCCGGCTGACGGGGCACAACTGACGGTCCTCCGCAGGGAGCTTTCCTCTATCCTCAACGCCAACTACCATAGGGCATATTTACACACCAAGGCGTTTTTCCATACCAACGCGAACAAATGCGGTGCACTCCTCGCCCGCATGATTGCCAAAAAGAGAGCAACGGCATACATCCCTAAAATCAGGGACAAACAGGGGAAGACCCAGAGCTTGCCACAGGACATGGCTGACGCCATACGGACCTATATACACTAGACCCACACACGACGGACAGGACACTGGTAGACAAGAAAGCACGAATAACGCGGTATCTGGAATCGCGCATAGGCACACGCCTCTCACAAGAGGCAAGCACGGAATTCAATGGCCCAATCACAACGCAGGAAATAGCATGGGCCCTAAAAAAGGCCAAACAGGGTAAGAGCCCGGGACCAGATGGCTTCCCAATAGGATATTACAAAACATACTCAGAGCTTTTAGTCCCTCCTGGCAGCCCTCAACGCAATCCGCGACGGGGCACAAATCCCGGCACAATCTCTAGGGGCAAACATCGCCCTAATTCCTAAAGAAGGGAAAGACCCTGAAATATGCGCCAACTACCGGCCAATATCCTTGCTCAACTGTGACCTGAAACTATTCACCAAGATACTCTCGCAGAGACTACAGGCGTATCTCCCAGACTTGGTGCATGGGGACCAAGCGGGCTTCACCCCGCAACGGGAAGCAAGGGATAACACGACCAGGGCACTAGCCCTGATCCACACCGCAACAATCAGCAACACGGGCCTTCTCCTGCTATCAACAGATGCGGAGAAGGCCTTCGACAGGATGTCCTGGGACTTCATGTTCCGTGTGCTGGGGTTGGGACCACATATGATGGCCTGGATTAGAGCGCTGTACTTGAGACCGATGGCACGAGTATGCATAAACGGGGCCTTCACCGACCCCTTCCCGATACGAAATGGTACTAGACAAGGTTGCCCCCTCTCACCCCTCCTATTCGTACTAGCCCTAGAACCGGTTTTGAACTCAATCCGGAGCAACCCGCTCATACCGGGGCTGGAGATAAGGAAGAGGAAACATTCGGTAGCGGCGTACGCGGACGATTTACTATTTTTTGTCACCAAACCAGAAACCGCTATGCCGGCAATTCTGAAGGAATTCGACGCGTATGGAGAGCTATCGAACTTTAAGATTAATTTCTCCAAATCCACAATACTCAATGTATCAATCCCGAAACGCAATGCGACGGCTCTAAGACGGGAACTCCCATTCCAATGGTCAGACACCCACTTGAGGTACCTGGGGGCGACGATCAGGAAAGATCTCACCCAGTTATACACAGCCAACTTTCAACCGCTGCTGAACACAATCCAGAAAGACCTGAAAGAATGGACGCAGGTTCGGCTCTCGTGGTTTGGTAGAGTAGGGGTTCTTAAGATGAATATCTTGCCGCGGGTGTTGTACCTGTTCCAAGCCATACCATGCACCATCCCGGAGACCTTCTTTACCTCACTCAGGACTATAGCCCTCAAGTTCGCCTGGCAGAAACTAAAAGCAAGGATCAAACACGACGTACTCACACTGCCAAAAGAAAAAGGAGGGCTAGCCCTCCCAGATTTTAAAGGGTACTATAGTGCCTCACATATCCAACGGGTAGTAGAATGGACTAAACCAGGAGTGGCCAAACCCTGGAAAGCCGTAGAGGCAGCACAGGTGGGCAGACCCATCTCGATCCTCCCCTGGCTAGACCACCAACAGGGCAGACGACTAGCGGCCCCACACCCCCTCATCAAAGCTACCATGCAAGTGTGGCATAAGCTGGCCACACCACTATCACTTACCACCACACCATCCCCACTACTCCCGTTAACCCACAACGAGGCCTTCCCCCCGGGGAAGGAACCGAAGACGTTGACACGCCTCCTGAGACAGGAGGTCCCGAGACTATGGCACGCGACCGCTAACGGCCACCTCAAGACCCTTGAGGAACTGACAGAGAACTCGAACAACCCATTCATGCTACAGTTTAGATACCGGCAATTGCAAATGTTCACACAAACCCTACTCCAAACACATAACACCACCAGGCCACTGACAGCATTTGAGGGAATCTGCATGGACCAGACCCCCTAGCAAAAGGCCTCTCCACACTCTATGACATGATCAGACAGATGAGGAGACAGCCACCCCCGAGCTTCATGGGGAAATGGGAAGTAGCGTTAGGCACAATCTTCACTCCGGTCCAATGGGACAAGATATGCACTCTCACACTACACTGCGCACCATCCAGCGGGACACAGGAGACGGCATACAAAATACTGGCACTCTGGCACCGCACCCCATACCAAACACACATATACGACCCCACGACAGACGACGCATGCTGGAGAAGCACAAGACACACGGGTACCTACCTCCACATATGGTGGGAATGCCCACTCATTCAACCATACTGGGAAAACATACATATAATCATTAAGAGATTCACAGACACACCACCACCAAAAGACCCTGCTACATTCCTTATCAACCACACCACAATGAAGGCGTCAATATATAAGAAATCCCTCACGATTAGAATACTCAATGTGGCTAAAGGCCTCATCCCCATATATTGGAAAAAACAGTCCGCACCTTCGATGGGAATATGGTACCAACGCATGGAGGAACTCAGGGCAATGGAAGAGCTTTCCCTCATGGCAGAAGGGAGGGCTCAGATGTACCAGACAATATGGACACACTGGATCTTGACTACAGGACACCCGGACTTCCAAGACATGCTACACTAACCCTGCACACACAGACCAGACTGCTAACAATACTGGAGGGATACGGCATTCCCCCCTCCCCACCCCCCCTTTTATATTCCCTCCCTTCTCCCTCCTTCACTCCCCACCCCCCCTCCCCCGCGGGCCAGAGAGCGAGGGCGCGCAAAAGATAAGAAAGATAGATAAGACACCGCGGACAGGCAGGCTTAAGCACAGCTCATAGGAGATATTAGGCACAGGGATATAAACAAATGACGAAAGGGGCACCCCAACACCCTAGCATTAGAAGGGAGGGGAGAACCAGATAGACAACCCCGAGACTGCAAACTACAAGACCACCTACAAGAGGTAGGCGGACAACAATAGGGGTCCACGGGTTGTAAAATGGCTAATATAGTCATAGCTACCAGAAAACCCAAAGAGGGGAGACGCTCGGCCCCTCCCCTTCCCCTTCCCACGGAATGAGGCACCTACCTTTAACGAGGGAGACCTCAAACGAGACCCCCAAGAAGGTCACTAGCTCCGGGTATAACAATCATACTGGGAACCTGGAGCCATGTCTATCATACCACGTAATGACGAGGACCTGCGAGTCCGCGATAGATGTTACCTATAAACTTTTGGCTGTCTTGTATGACAATAGAATATCTCTTCCTGATTGGACCTGCGAGTCCACACTGTTGGTTTACCTGTTGAAACTCTTCAAAGCGAATAAAAATATATTCACCAAAAAAAAAAAAAAAAGAATATGGGACCAGACGACCTTAGGGAAACCCAAACCATAACCGGGAAACAGGAACCCACCCATACCAACTCCGAGGTACGCTATCACACTCTACTACCAGACCATATACATAACCACCCAGACAGGTACTCACCAGATGGAAATCTACATGGCCACCACTAGGATATGCCCGGGGGGAGGGACAGGACCATCACTACCCTACTGGGACAAAACTCCATCTGCCCCCCCCCCCCCCTCCGACAAGCAGGTAATACAAGTGGAGTACCCCTCCACCCCCGGGACCGGGCTCATAACCCTTGGCCCCTCGGGATTACTCCGCCCCAAATAACAATTAACACCCACATACACACACACACAGATAGCACATGCAAACACATGCAGATAACACATAAATACACAAAGATAACACATGCACACATAGAAATAAAAAGTGTACACAAACAGATAACAAACACAGATAACACAAACACACACACACAGATAACACACGCACACACAGATAACAAAAACATACGCAGATAACAAAAACATATAATACATAAACACACACAGATAACAAACACACACTCAGATAACACATAAACATGCAGATAACACATACAAATAACACATGGAAGCACACATAGATAATACATAAACACACATATAACACACTTACATATAACACACTAGCACCCACACACACACACACACACACAGAGATAACACATGCAAACACACGCAGGTAACACATAAATACACATAGATAACACGTGCACACACAGATAACACATAAACATACACAGATAAGACATACACACAGATAACACATGCACACAAAGATCACATTAGGTATATTTAACCAACCCCCTGTTGTCAAGAGAGTTAGTGAATTTAGATGGCTTCCAACTTCTGTAGGACTTGGGAATGCCAGAGCCAAAACCCATATGACTGATGCAAAAGTACCAGAGTTGTAAAAACGGAGCACGCAGAGAAAGCAAATGCAAGCACCAAGTACATTTACAGTACATGCCATAAAGTAAGAGACCTGTATCAAGTTTTTATTGAGATGCAGTACTGCCTAGCAGCAGATATGGACATGCAAACAGACCTTTTGCTTGAAGATAAATTCAGTAGGTTAGAATTAGGAACCATTGAGAATTGGATTGTTAGTAGACATGTGCAATTCGTTTTGTTCCGAATGTAAATTCAGACGAATTTCGGCAATTCTGACATTCGGATGCTTCCGAATTGCCGAATTTCCGAATGGCCGATGTGCCGAAGTGCTTCGGATTTCTGAAAAGTGGCAAAACAAGAGAGGGAGGGAAAATTACGTGAATGATGATAGGAATCTAGACCAATTAGCTAATTCTTGGCACTGGGAGCCCTATAGATGTGTAAGTGGTTGTGGTGGCAGTCCGGGCACCTAACCCTACTCCAAACCCTACCCCTAACTCTACCCCTAACCTTACCCATAACCTAACCCTAGATGTGTAAGTAATTGTGAGGGTTAGGGTTAGGGTTAGGATAGGGGCAGGGATAGGGGTAGGATTAGGGGTAGGGTTACGGGTTAGAGTGAGGGAGCCCTACAGATGTGTAAGTGGTTGTGGTGGCAAGACAGGGATGCTTCCGAATTGCCAAAGTCCCGAATTTCGGAAGTGCCGATCCGAAGTCCCGAATTGCCAAAGTCCAAAATTGACAAAGTCCCGAATTTCTGAAGTGCTGCGCCGAATTGAAGTACCAAAGTCCCGAATTGTCGAAGTCCCGAATTTTGGATGTGCCGAACCAAATTTTTTGACCATGCACATCCCTAATTGTTAGTAATAATGCTAGTGTCTGGTCTGAATGTGTTGGAGGACTTACTAATAAGATACCATTGTTGGTAACAGTGGTTTGTCCTCTATAGCCTCTATGCAGGGCCGCCATTAGGGGGTGACAACCCAGCATTCCTGGGGGGCTCGCACTGCACTGCTAATGCTCTGCATGTCCCAGGCCCTTCAATGAGTATATATATACAGGGAGTGCAGAATTATTAGGCAAGTTGTATTTTTGAGGATTAATTTTATTATTGAACAACAACCATGTTCTCAATGAACCCAAAAAACTCATTAATATCAAAGCTGAATATTTTTGGAAGTAGTTTTTAGTTTGTTTTTAGTTTTAGCTATTTTAGGGGGATATCTGTGTGTGCAGGTGACTATTACTGTGCATAATTATTAGGCAACTTAACAAAAAACAAATATATACCCATTTCAATTATTTATTTTTACCAGTGAAACCAATATAACATCTCAACATTCACAAATATACATTTCTGACATTCAAAAACATAACAAAAACAAATCAGTGACCAATATAGCCACCTTTCTTTGCAAGGACACTCAAAAGCCTGCCATCCATGGATTCTGTCAGTGTTTTGATCTGTTCACCATCAACATTGCGTGCAGCAGCAACCACAGCCTCCCAGACACTGTTCAGAGAGGTGTACTGTTTTCCCTCCTTGTAAATCTCACATTTGATGATGGACCACAGGTTCTCAATGGGGTTCAGATCAGGTGAACAGGTGTCATTAGATTTTCTTCTTTTATACCCTTTCTTGCCAGCCACGCTGTGGAGTACTTGGACGCGTGTGATGGAGCATTGTCCTGCATGAAAATCATGTTTTTCTTGAAGGATGCAGACTTCTTCCTGTACCACTGCTTGAAGAAGGTGTCTTCCAGAAACTGGCAGTAGGACTGGGAGTTGAGCTTGACTCCATCCTCAACCCGAAAAGGCCCCACAAGCTCATCTTTGATGATACCAGCCCAAACCAGTACTCCACCTCCACCTTGCTGGCGTCTGAGTCGGACTGGAGCTCTCTGCCCTTTACCAATCCAGCCACGGGCCCATCCATCTGGCCCATCAAGACTCACTCTCATTTCATCAGTCCATAAAACCTTAGAAAAATCAGTCTTGAGATATTTCTTGGCCCAGTCTTGACGTTTCAGCTTGTGTGTCTTGTTCAGTGGTGGTCGTCTTTCAGCCTTTCTTACCTTGGCCATGTCTCTGAGTATTGCACACCTTGTGCTTTTGGGCACTCCAGTGATGTTGCAGCTCTGAAATATGGCCAAACTGGTGGCAAGTGGCATCTTGGCAGCTGCACGCTTGACTTTTCTCAGTTCATGGGCAGTTATTTTGCGCCTTGGTTTCTCCACACGCTTCTTGCGACCCTGTTGACTATTTTGAATGAAACGCTTGATTGTTCGATGATCACGCTTCAGAAGCTTTGCAATTTTAAGAGTGCTGCATCCCTCTGCAAGATATCTCACTATTTTTAACTTTTCTGAGCCTGTCAAGTCCTTCTTTTGACCCATTTTGCCAAAGGAAAGGAAGTTGCCTAATAATTATGCACACCTGATATAGGGTGTTGATGTCATTAGACCACACCCCTTCTCATTACAGAGATGCACATCACCTAATATGCTTAATTGGTAGTAGGCTTTCGAGCCTATACAGCTTGGAGTAAGACAACATGCATAAAGAGGATGATGTGGTCAAAATACTCATTTGCCTAATAATTCTGCACTCCCTGTATATATATATATAGATATATAAATATATAGCGAGTACCACTATATATATATATATATATATATATATATATATATATATATATATATATATATATATATAGCTATATATATATATATATATTTATATATTTGCCTCTGCAGGCCCTGCTGGCTTCACACTCAGCTCCTGCTCAGGCACTCTTGCAAGCAGCGGCTGTAAAGCATTGCCACTGGTTGCCATGACAACGCTTTGGAGGGGGCAGATGAAGACTGCAGGGCCCCTCTTTCCTGGCCTAACTAGCTGAGCCACCGACCGGACCACCAAGGAATTCAGTGTCCCCCTCCCTTACTACAGGTAAGAGGCAGGTAGGGGGGGGGTATTTCATACTCCCATCAGCCTCAGCCAACATCACCGGGACCACAAGGTAAGGTAACAGGAGGGTGGCTCTGATGTATTTCAGATTGTGTGTGTGTGTATGTGCCAGTGTGTATCAGTGTGTTTTCATGTGCCAATGTGTATATGTGTGTGTCAGTGTGTATATGACCGTGTGTGTATATGTATATGTATATGTGTGTATGTGTCAATGTGTGTACCTATGGGTGCAAGTGTGTGTATGTGTCACTGTGTGTATCTGAGTATGTGTGTATTTGTGAGTAAAGGTATGTGTGTGTAATTGTGAGTGTGTGTATGTGCCAGTATCTGTATCTGAGTGTGTGTATCTGTATGTGAAGGTGTGTGTGTATATGTTTGTATGTGCCATTGTGTGTATCTGTGTGTCAAGGTTTGTGTATATGTCACTGTGTGTATCTGAGTGTGTGTATGTGACAGTGTGTATCTGTGTTTCAATGTGTGTGTATCTCTGTGTGTATATGTCAGTATGTCTGTATCAGTGTGTTTGTATGTGCCAGTGTGTGTATCAGTGTGTTTGCATGTGCCAATGAGTGTGTCTGAGCATCTGAGTGTGCGTGTCAGTATGTGTATCTTTGTGTCAAGGCTTGTGTATGTGCCACTGTGTATATCTGAGTGTGTGTGTGTGTGTGTGTGTCAGTGTGTCTGCATTTGTGTGTGTGTGTATGTGCCAGTGTGTATCTGTGTGTCAAGACCTGTGCATGTGTCAAGATGTGTATCTTTGTGTATCTGTGTGTATATGTCAGTGTGTATATGAATGGGTGTGTATGTGTCAATGTTTTTATATATGTGTGTGTTAATTAATTTGTTTGTGTATGTATGTACGTGGCAGTATATGTGCAAACATCCCAGCAATCAAACACCAACACAACATGCAAACACACTCATGCAAACACAAACATTACATACAAAAACCCCTGGATTCAAATTTCTCATTTATATAGAAACACCGAAACAAACCCTTCACTCAAACACTAATACTACACACAAATGTTCATCCGCATTTAAAAGCCAACACTACCCAAAAGCACAAGGTGTGCAATACTCAGAGACATGGCCAAGGTAAGAAAGGCTGAAAGACGACCACCACTGAACAAGACACACAAGCTGAAACGTCAAGACTGGGCCAAGAAATATCTCAAGACTGATTTTTCTAAGGTTTTATGGACTGATGAAATGAGAGTGAGTCTTGATGGGCCAGATGGATGGGCCCGTGGCTGGATTGGTAAAGGGCAGAGAGCTCCAGTCCGACTCAGACGCCAGCAAGGTGGAGGTGGAGTACTGGTTTGAGCTGGTATCATCAAAGATGAGCTTGTGGGGCCTTTTCGGGTTGAGGATGGAGTCAAGCTCAACTCCCAGTCCTACTTCCAGTTTCTGGAAGACACCTTCTTCAAGCAGTGGTACAGGAAGAAGTCTGCATCCTTCAAGAAAAACATGATTTTCATGCAGGACAATGCTCCATCACACGCGTCCAAGTACTCCACAGCGTGGCTGGCAAGAAAGGGTATAAAAGAAGAAAATCTAATGACATGGCCTCCTTGTTCACCTGATCTGAACCCCATTGAGAACCTGTGGTCCATCATCAAATGTGAGATTTACAAGGAGGGAAAACAGTACACCTCTCTGAACAGTGTCTGGGAGGCTGTGGTTGCTTCTGCACGCAATGTTGATGGTGAACAGATCAAAACACTGACAGAATCCATGGATGGCAGGCTTTTGAGTGTCATTGCAAAGAAAGGTGGCTATATTGGTCACTGATTTGTTTTTGTTTTGTTTTTGAATGTCAGAAATGTATATTTGTGAATGTTGAGATTTTATATTGGTTTCACTGGTAAAAATAAATAATTGAAATGGGTATATATTTGTTTTTTGTTAAGTTGCCTAATAATTATGCACAGTAATAGTCACCTGCACACACAGATATCCCCCTAAAATAGCTAAAACTAAAAACAAACTAAAAACTACTTCCAAAAATATTCAGCTTTGATATTAATGAGTTTTTTGGGTTCATTGAGAACATGGTTGTTGTTCAATAATAAAATTAATCCTCAAAATACAACTTGCCTAATAATTCTGCACTCCCTGTACAGTGACCCAACCGTCCTTGCCAATAAACATCCAGTGGTTCCTAATCACCACTTCCTCTCACCTCCCCCCTCATCATAAAAATCATATCTTTCCAATGCCCGCCATCAGCCGACCTTATCCACGCTCGATGGGTACGAGACCTCAGGCAACCTAATGTTAAACCTTTGAAGCAGGGGAGTTTGAGACCTTAAAAACTTGTTCATCTCATTCCATATACTTAAACGTAACCCCTCAAACTCAATTGGCAAGGACATACCCCCGGCTAGCTGTGACTAAATATACCAATAGAGTGGGCGGGAGGGAAGCTGTTTGCTGGCCCGAATCCCAAGTGGCACTGAGGTAAAACCTCCCCCACACTAACTTACACGGAACATAATCCCACCCACACACTCTTTCCTAGCCAATCCCATGCATCTATCCCCACACTCCTACATGTGCCCTTGTCCGCTTAGCTGTGCTATCTCCCCAGGGCCTTGTATGTACGTAGTAGGGAATTGCGATGCAGCCTAGAACAAAAACTAACCCCATTCAACCCCCCAATAACGACAGACCACTTAGTATGGATGAAACAGGCCACAGCATTATTATTATCACAAACTAAATTACTGCATAACACATCCATAACTTTATTTATTAAATCTCTGCTTTTTCTGTAACCAAAATGTTAGACATAAATAAGCATAAATTAACATATATACATATATAACTCTACACGTAGTGTTATACAGTGACCCAACCGTCCTTAATAAACATCCAGTGGTTCCTAATCACCTCAATTGGCAAGGACATACCCCCGCCACAACCCCGCTGTTTTACACCTAAAATCAGCGGGGGACCCCACCACAACCAGCCATAGCCTGTTCCACCACTTCTCGCAGCGCTAGATGAACATAGGCCTATTCTGACCTCCATAAAGTGCACCCATCCCCTCGAGATAACTAGGCCACATCCGGCCAAACCCTAAGACGAACTGGAAACCCCCAAGACAAACCTAGAAACCCATCTCGTCCGAATTCCGATGGCAGCGCACCAGGGCACTCACATTGCTGAGTGCACTGCTAACAGGAACGGGCGATAGCCTCAGCCAAGCCCCTGAGAACCTCTGGGAAGAAGCAGAATGCGGAACATGGCCAGATTGAAGAGCACCCAATTCCTAAACCGTCACCGAACCCATGTCATTCCACCCAGAGATGACAAAACCCCTGGTACTCCTAGGAGGCGGGACCGCTGACCCCATATGAGGAAGAGCCACACCCTTTTCATGTATCTGGTACCAGACCACCGAACCTCCGCTCCCGAAGGCGTAAGATCCAACCACTCGCCCCTGCCTCCTGGCCCAAATTACATACGAGAATCCCACCATACCCATTCCGGGGGGGGGTGACCGTAATCACAGAGATAAATCCATTCGGAGACCAGCAGGGTGAACCTAAGGAACCCACCACCCTGACTCCCACCATTCGAGCCCTCCAAACCATGGGCGCAGGCACACCAAGCCTGGCGGCGTCCGTAGCCGCTCACAACCAGAATGAATGCCCCTTGAACTCCCCACCATCCTCATCCAGGAATTCAAGCCCCCAAGCGGAACACCCCAACGAAATGGATGCCGGGGAGAAAACCCATCTCCGAGAATCAAACAGGGGTGAGGAGGCCGAAGAATCCAGGGGACGGAACAGCATTCCCAATGAAAAACAGGCAAATGACAGGACCCTTCACCATCTCCAATCGGAACGGTATATTTCAGACTATCCTGGGAACCCACTGCATCATGGTAGGAGCCCAACCATTACCCCGTCCATTCCATCTACCCCAGGAGAATGTAGAAAGTCAACCCCGCAACATCCAAGAATTGCACAGATTCTGTCGATGAAACAGCCAACCTCAACCAACTTACCCTTCCCAACGACAACAGCCGTTGAGCTGCGAAACCTGAAGGAAGTCCGTTCCAACGCTTACTCAACTCCACCAAAACACCCTCCCACTTGCCGACGACCGTAACATGAACGGGAAGCCGAGCCCCGCTAATCGCAGAAATCGCCCCCCAACGCCCGTAATAGATGGAACCAAACATGTAGATGAGCAGTCCAATCCCGGAACCCAAAAGGAAACGTTTCCATCCGTCCCAATCACTCCAAACTTACTGGAGCGGGCCCCACGCCGCCCCAGAGATCGCCCACGGACCAGCTTCAGCAGACCGTTGGACCAAGCGACCACACCTCCACTGCCTTACAAATCGACCCCGTGACACCTCCGCCCGAAGTACGCTCAATAATGAACAAGACAGAGCATCGACCATCATATCGGTAATAACCGGACAAAAACCCTGACCAGCCGCCCCTAGACCCCTGTCACATGATAAAGACCGCCAGCACCACCCCACGATGGTCCCCAAGGAAAACCCACCTACCTGTTCGTGAGCCGGGTACCCCATGCCTACCATGCCACCAGAAAGGGGAACCTCCAAGAACACCAGAGTCCACCAGAGCCAGCGTAATGGGCAAGAGGCAGCACACCACTGAGAGCCCAAATGGCCCAAAACCTCAAAACCTGCTGCAGCGGCAAACAGTTGGAAGCCAGCGGAAAGGACTCAGGGGGCCAGATTGCACAAGCCACCGTTAAAGGAGGCCCAGCAGGAACCCCATACAGTCCCAAGGGCAACCCCAACAGGCAAAGCCCAGAGTACCCAGGAGAGCGCACGGGTAGCGCAGCCGAAACCCACAACGCCCCTCCAAACCACCGACGCCTACTGCCTGATGTCCCAAACCGCAGCCAGGGGCAACCGACGTTCCCCTTACAGGAATCGATCCCACTATCCAGGAGACAATAGCACGCATCCCGACCCACGGATAAGGCCTGGGCCACGGAACTCCGAAACTCCAAAACACTATCCCAAGAAAACACTGCAGCAGCAGAGTGTGTACATGGGACACTGACGGCCCCACACATAAGCGACATCGGGAGCAACTCACGTGGAGGCACATAGCCACCTAATCCTGACCGTCTGAAACACAGCCCGGAAACAATAACTCGACGGGCGTACTGGCAGCAGCCGGAAAACCGATTCCACAGCCGCCTTGCTCATCAAGGCCCCAGGGCCCCGCAGCCCCACCCACGCAGACCGCTACGCCGAGCCACCAATTCAAACCCAGTCCCTGGAAGGAAACGACAACAGAGTAAATAAGGAATCAGGCAATATCAACCCCGCTCCTCCATGGGCACCACATCCCATAGGGGGGACCCGCAGAGCGGACTCAAGGGGCACACTAAAGGATTGGGAAGTAAGCTAATTGAGCGTTCTTGGTAAACTGGACCCACACCACCCGAAGGAGCTCTCACATGGACTGAGGATCCTGCACCGAGAGCACCCATGTCCCCCATCCCGACAGATTGCAGAGACGACGACAAAACGCACCGTGCTGAGGCACCAGGCGAGTCCTAAGTAAAACCAGAGGCCGAAGCCCATCCGGCCCCAGGCCAAGAAGGGTCGCACCGCCAACGAAAGTGCAAAACGTACCTCCACCAACTCAGCTCATCCCAGGGACGATATGCGTCCTGAGAGTGTCCTGACCGCAGAACCACGCAGCGCATTCTCGGGGAGCCCTCTCCCCGACCATGCTATCCAGAACACAGGGTGCATTCGAATATGCGCCACGGGGCGTAACCGACCACAGCATGCTCCCCACGACCCTCCCGGAGCCCCTAATGTCCCTCTTAGTCAAGGGACCCCCCGTGGCAGGAGGGAACGTCCCTGCAATAAAAGCCCCTCCCCCCATCTGCTCCCTAGTATTGCGCGCAAGTCAAGCGGGCCATATTAGCTCAGCAACAACCAGAGTCACACAAACCCGGGACGCTGCAGGAAAGCGCACTTAAACATACGATCCATACTGAAAATTAAGGGGCAGGGGGAAGCGGTGTCCATGCACCCAAGTACTTGGATTCTATTTCAGTTTTTATGCTTTTTTTTTTTTTTACGTTTAATCTTCTTCTTGTACTTGTCATTGTATGCACTTTTTTTTTCTTTTTTTTGTAATTTATTCCATTTGGCAATTTACATTTTATTTCTGTCCTGTAATAATTTTATTTTTATTTTTTTGTGTGTGCAAAGAGGACTAGACTGAATAAAGGAAGGAACAACGTAGGCACGCAAAGCGCTAAAAAGAGGGGGGAAATTTACTCACCAGTTGCAGCCTGGCGATCCAAGCCCGGCACTGCGCTCACAGAAGGCTGAGGCAAAGAAACAGCAGTTCCAGCATCCACAGAAGACATCAGCTGTGATCCAGGCGCCACCTGCTGGATGGATCCATGAACTTCAGCAGTGTCCTGAGAGGGAAACAGCAGAGAGGATGTGAGCCCACGCCCCAGAGGAGATGGCCAAGGTAAGTGACCTGCAGGGGGGCCAGGTATAGGGGGCAGGGGAGAACAGAGGGGACCCAGATAGAGCAGGATAGGCACCAGGGGAGGGAAGGGCAGAAAAAGGGGGGGGGGGAGGAAGAGGGGGGCAGGAAAGGAGGCAGAGGGGGGGGACCCACAGAGCTGAAAGGGGGGGGAGAAAAGGAGGAGGGGTGGGACCCACAGAGCTGAAAGGGGGGGGAGAAAAGGAGAGGGGGATGACCCACAGAGCTGAAAGGGGAGGAGGAAAGTAGGGGGGGACCCACAGAGCTGAAAGAGGGGGAGAAAAGGAGGGGGGGGACCCACAGAGCTGAAAGGGGGGGTAGGGGGCAAGAGGAGGACAGTAAGGGATGAGAGGGTCCTGGGGGCCCTGTCAGTGGGAAGCTGGGCCCCCCAGGGGACCCACTCACGGAAACCACATGGGAGGGGGAGGGGACAGGGGAAAGAGCATACCGGGAGCCTTCCTCACTGGCAGAGGAGGCTCCCGACCCACAAGGGGACCCCCCCATGCAACCCCAATGGCGGTACCACGGCAGCCCCACACCTCCGCCGGCTGCGGGGGGACCTGGCACGGGCCTCCCACTGCCCCCGGACCACGTTCCAACGCTGGCGGCCGGGGCGGGAGTCAGGGGAACCGGCCGGGCATGTGGAGCCCGCCGGGTAGGCTGCGCACCAGGCCTCTGGGCCGCAGGGCGCGCAGCAGATGAAAGCCTCACCTCAGGCCTTGAGGGAGCAGGCTGCGCCACGCGCGCAGCCGCGGAAGGCCGCAAATCACGGCCGCTGGACCCAGGCCGCGTGTCTAAAGCCCCAGACACGCGGTCCTGGTGATGGGAAAGCCTGCCAGTGCTGGTGCGGCCACCAGGGGCAGGGACCGCATGGGAGGCAGCAGGGGAGACCACAGGGGATGCTCCAGGGGGAGGCAGGCCGCGAGGGGGGGCCCACACCGGTAGCCATACCTCCAGTAATGTGTGCAAATTGCCTCCACAGGTGCCGGCCACCATCTACGCTGCAGCAGCCCAACTCCATCCCTCAAGCTGTGTAAAACTGCAGGCCCAGGCAAACAGGAAGCTGTTTGCTGGCCCGAATCCCAAGTGGCACAGAACATAATCCCACCCACACACTCTTTCCCAGCCAATCCCATGCATCTATCCCCACACTCCTACATGTGCCCTTTTCCGCTTAGCTGCGCTATCTCCCCAGGGCCTGATCAGCTTGTCCCACATGCACAACAGGCTAGCACATGCCTATTGCTGTAGGGCTTACCTCCCCAACGACATTGCTTTTCAGACCTGTTCCTGACGTTTCTACTTTTAAGCTAAACAAAGTTTATAGGCAAGCATTTGTGTGCAAGCTATACTAGTTTTAAATAAGTGTTATTTTTTTCGACAAAAAGAACTTGTTAGTTACTTAGTCAACAACATAAAAAAGTATGATCTGATATATAAGTTAAAAAATTGGGCTAAAGAATATATTCAGACACCATCCAGTGACACAGAGATTCTGTGTGTTTGTGGTCATGGATAACCTGTTTCTGCAGCCTTAGGGGGTGCTACAAAGGGGGATATTGTGGTACATCCTTTCTGCTTATTTCTGTTTCAGTATGCAGTGTTAATGCAACATTTTTGGGCTACACAGGCCAGGCCGGTGCAAGGAGTTTGGATACACAGGCAAAAATGCATCCTGCCCCTCTGAGCACCATTGTTTGATACTCCTAATGTGTCTCTCCTAATCACCTCTTGTTCCCTTGTGTGTTTCTTACCACCCTTCTGTGTCTCTTAACCCTCCTTTTGCCAATTTTACCCATCCTTTAATTCATTTTGTGTATCTTACTCCCTTCTGTTTCGTCTTCCCCCCTTTTAGATATTGTATATACCTGTTGTTTTTATGCCATCCTTTTAGTCTCTTACCCTCTTTTGTGATTCCATACCCCGTTATTTGCCTTTAACCCCCCCCCCCCCCCCCCCGTGTCTCTTAACCGTTCCTTTTGAGTGAGAAAGTGTGTAAACATGACGTGCAAGACATAATACAAAAGCTATGCCAATGACAAATGTTAAACAGTTCTTCCAGCTAAAAGTTCACAGCCTCCCATTGAGAGCTGGCAAATATCAGTGACATTTGCATGAAAACTTCTAAAATCTTCCTGGCTGGCAACGATTTGCATGCAGAGAGCTAAGATTCATAAAACAGGTGGCAAATGCCATTACTATGAAACTTTTCCAGTCTGATTGCAAAACATATGAAAATTCACAATAAAACGAGTTATAGCTAAAAATGTTTTCAATCTATCAAATTTATATGGTCATTGTACAATCTGCATCACTCTGTTAGTCACACATGATTGATAGCTGTTTATCATTTCCTATATAAGATGTTGCCTTGATAAGAATCTACCTTAGCAGTCAAAATCTGCTTTCTCACGAGTAACAGATTATAATTAAATGTGAAAGCAAAATGTGTCTTAACATCTGCCAGGGGAGCATTGAACCAGCACAAGTGTAAGATTGGCATAGCGAGAGTGCAGTTAGTCTCGATGGCAGAGCACGTTAGAGTATTTAACTGTTTACCAAATAGCAGGTTTTTTTAGCTGGCACAGCGCACATTGTCTCCAGTGGAATTGTTCTTTGTTATTTCAGCTATATGATATCATGGTAGCTGTAGGTCATTCAGGTGCTGCTTGTACATATCAAACACATGATATGTACCTGTCATGGTAAACAAAATTTGAAATTGAATTCAATGGTAAATTATATTCTAATTTATAAATTGTCATATCAGCAGGGCCCACTTAGGGGCATGCGAGCTGTGCAGTCACACAGAGTGCCATGGTAACAGGGGTGCCAGGCAGCTGACATGGCTTGCACATGCAGGGGCCAGACAATGCTGTGGCAGAATTTCAAAAGCCGGTTTGGCCACATAAAGGCAGGCAAGAGCAGAGAAAAATATGATGTGGGGGCAGAGCTAAATGGATAGCAGGGGTAAAGCTAAATGGGCAGCGGGGTTGGAGCTAAATGCAGCCTGAACCCACTGCCATGTTTCTGCTGCATACTGAAGGGAAGCAGGAAGGAGTCCCTGCTTCCCCAATTACTAGATATCAGGGACTGCTGTGAATCCATTCCTCTTTCAGCCAGTGCCTTTAATGGAACAACCTGTCTCTCTGTGTGTGTAAATGTGTGTGTGTGTCTACCTGGTACTGTGTATGTAAAATAGAGTTAAAGGAAAAGCGCGCACTCAAACAAAACTACAGCTTTAGCCACTTAAAATCATCTATCTTAGCAAATAAACATGGGGACTCAGTTTCACCATATGGCCATATTGTGTTAAGCCCACCACTACGTCACAGTACCCCAATATGGGTGGGTCCTACACTAATTATAAAATTGGAGATTTACATACTAACTTGCAATACTTACTTGCAGTATAAAACTGCTTCAAGATTTTCCTTAATTTAAGCTTTCCTGTGGTCCCTTCCAAAGGGGCGTCCATACGTATTTGTGGCTTGTTCAGCCCAATAGGAATTTGGGCTAGGAATTGGGGGCACACTCAGAACATGCATTTCCAAGTAGTGGTGCTGCTGTAAAGACCAAAACATATGCAAAATACAGTTAACCCCTTAAGGACCAAACTTCTGGAATAAAAGGGAATCATGACGTGTCACACAGTGACAGAACAGTGCACTCACACACAAAATACAGCTTTACATTTAAAGGGACTCTCCAGTGCCAGAAAACAATCCATTTTCCTGGCACTGCAGGTCACCTCTCCCTCCCACCCCCCAATCCCCGGTTGCTAACCACTTCAGTCACTTACCTGAGGTAGCGACAATGTCCCTCGTCGCTGCTTCCTCCTCCGCCCGCTCCTCCTCTGCATTGCGTCGGCCAGTGGGCGAGACTGATCCCGCCCAACGGCCGGGAAGACCTAATGCGCATGCGCGGCAATGCCGCGCATGCGCATTAGCGCTCCCCATAGGAAAACATTGAAAATGCATTTCAATGCTTTCCTATGGGAAAATTAGAAACGCTGGAGGTCCTCACACAGGTGTGCTAGAAACCAGGAAGTGCCCTCTAGTGTCTGTCTAGTAGACAGCCACTAGAGGAGGAGTTAACCCTGCAATGTAATTATTGCACTTTATAAAAAAACTGCAATAATTACACTTGCAGAGTTAAGAGTAGTGGGAGTTGGCACCCAGACCACTCCAATGGGCAGAAGTGGTCTGGGTGCCTGGAGTGTCCCTTTAACAAGGCTACTTAATATCACCTATCTTAGCAAGTAAGTATTGCAAGTTAGCATGTAAATCTCCAATGTTAAAATTAGTTTAGGACCCGCCGAAATTGGGGTACTGTGACCTAGTGGTGGGCTTAACACAATATGTGCAACCACAGTGCGTGTTTAGTATAGGGACAGAATGACTGTTCATACGGGAGCATGTGTTGAGAAGCATTTGATTGGACAGCTATTAATCAATTAATCCAGTGTTTCCAATACCGTTAAAATAGGCAACAGTCGATTAATGAAGCATTGGGAGACCCTATTCCTGCCACTACAGCATTTCAGGTATTGCTTTAATATTTCTGTCTTACTTTGTGCCTGTTTATTATACTTTGATGAATGAGGACTTATTTAATCTTGTTTGTATATTCAGTGGGGACATGATAAAGAAATATATCAAAACAGAGCCAGCCCAAACATGTCTCTGCTGCACTGTTTACTAACAGAATTTTACAAGTGATATGATGTCACTGTTTTGGGCTTGACGATGTGAAATATTCTGCCTAATACGTGATTTTACCATCCTTTATAGAGATTTTTTTTTGTTTTTTAAATATATGGATACCTAGTGATACAGTAATAGCTTGCTATTCCAAAAAGAAATTGTACTGCCCTTTTGAAATCAGGAAGAATTTAAAACAGCATTTGTAACTGAAACAAAAATTAATGAAAGGTTAAACATAAAAACATAATGAATTTGAGTCTGTTTTCCAACTATATATGTATATATATATATATATAACTATAACCCCCTCCTCCCCACCCCTGATTTTTATTTATTTTTTACAAACTAATGGATACCATATATTCTCTAAACTTTTCTCTTGGGATTAATAAATAATAACAGAAAATGTGCAAACTGTTTACAGTATCATTGAGCAACAATCTATTTACACAATTTCTGTTTTACCCTGTGTTTTTGAGCTAGTTATTCTTTTTTTAATTGGAAATAACTTAGTAGTAAAATGATTAAATAAGTAACCACTTTGAATTCATAAACCCTCATAAACCCTCATTCTTAAATTTCGAAATATACTGTATTCCCACACCGTGGACTGCACCTGGTAGGATTTTATTAAATGTTTCTTGAATACAGGAAGGGGAACAGGTGGACATTAAATTATTCCTAATATAACTGAATAATAATGCAAGTAGTTTTTAGTTAGCTGTGTATTATAATTAGGCAGAAACTGAATTCTTATATTTTGTTTTGTACATAGAAAATAACGTTATCAAATCAATTTTTCTAAATGTGTTGATGATAACAGTTTTATTTTATTGTCAAGCTACCATCTTTTCCCTTGGACACAAAATGTCCCATATGGTCAATTTAAATGAATTAGAAAAACATCATACTGAGGATGATGAGCACGGAGTGCATACATTAAATTCAGACTTTTTAAAGGATATACATGCAACCAACAAATTGAATGAAGCAGTGGTTAAGGATAGATTAGAGAATATAAATAATTTGCTTGAAATAAAATAAAAAAACCAATATGAATTGCAGCTCAAAAGACTTTGAAAGTCCTTTAGCACTTAATTATAATAATAAATCAAAACAAGATAAAACCATCTTCTACATTTCTACATTTACCCAGTAGTAAGTCATTTTACCATATAGCCCAAGAATGGTACACAGAGATATATTTACACCCTATAGGATTAATTTAGAAAAGAAGAAATCTTACCGCAGAGCATTAGAGTAGTGTTTAATTTAGGGCTCAGTCAATTTTTACACCTTATAAAATATAACTGTATATATTTGTTTGCGAGCTTACGCATGTGCATCTTTTGCTTATATTATAGTTATTAGTAGTGGGATATATAACTAATGTTAGGAGACAGAACTCTCTATGAATAAATTACTGAGAGCCTGGTGACTTATTTCAAGCTGTAAAGTAGTGTGCATGAAAAACAAATTAAAGGCTACACCCTAAGGAAATATATGGGAAAGAAAAACCTGCATTGAGTCTACTGGGTATTACAATGGTATTAAGGAGAACATCTATGTCAGTCTCTGGAAACCTGCTTGACATGTCTGAAAGATGGTGAAAGATGAAAAAATGTATAACCCTTTCGTTCGCAGCTTACTGACAGCCTAGGGGTAAGAATGGTTCAGTACGTGGTATCTTTCAAGAGTTGGAATCTCTGGTGCTTTTTCTCAATGACTTTACTTCTCTGGAAAAAAAACACTTCACTAACCAGTTATTTAACCACAGATAGAAGATGCAACAATGATATCAAATGAGATAAAATCAAGGGAAATGTTTAAAAATGGTTTGTATTAAGTGATGGTGGGTCCAATCCAGCTGCCTTGACCCATTATAATGTCATCCGGAACTGGAGCCAGCTAAATATGAAACTCTGAGGCCTTTTACCAGGCAGGAGAAACCCTTTCTGCAGTGTGTCATTCTAGCCATTTCCAATCTATCTGCAGCCATCCAATCCAAATTGCTGGCTTACATGACAGCAGTCAGACGAGGACAGAGGTCAATTTGGCCAGACTATCTTCTTTACTTGCAGTGGTCAATTATACACGATTCCAATCACGGACCTAATCTTTACAATTCTCATACCTTACTAGAGGTAACTCAAGTCAGTCCTGGTAGATTTCTTGCACATGGCACAGAGTCATAATGAGTGACTGTGAGAGAAGAGGTGTTGTATGCCAAGTGGCACAGTTCCAGGTGATTGACTCATTACATTTGTTTAAACAATACAGAGCACATACTTTTACTTGTCCATAAATGTCTTCTATTACAGTAATCTGGTCAATGTCACAACAAACAGAGGCAAAAGCCCTTAAAATATTCAAAATAAGTAAATTCAAATAATAAAACTGCTGACAGGCATATACTTACTCAGAGAGGACCTGTTAGTGTCCCTCTCCCTATAAAAGAAAGCTATGGTCCTCTAAAACAGGTTTTTTTTTTCGCCCCAAGTTAACCAACGAGGTTCATGAACATTCCCCTCTATCTATGTTTCTTAGGGTAACCATAAATTACTATGATGAAGTAGGTTCTTCTACCACTTTCTCTGTCTCCTCTTTTTTGGGGGGTGTACAGAAATGTATGGTTATTCCCAACTTCATACTCCAATATTAATTCTCAAATAAATAAGTTTCTCACAGTATGATGTGCAGTGAGTACAATTAGATTACATATAACAGGGTCAATATAGTAAACATTAGAAAAGCAATGGGACAGTATCATATATGTAAATGGATGTAAAGGGATGATGCAAAAGTAATATCATGGAGAGGAAAAAAAGAAAGAAAGGAAATTACTTGAGGGACGATAGCCTTTTTTTCAGCCTGTTTAACTATGTAACTATAAAAGTTCAGGTAAAAAGAAATCTGGCATGATAGATTTACACATCGCTTTAGGTGTGATGTGGATATTACAAATTACGCAATGCAACTATCAGTGTCACACATATCACTGAGAGGATGCGGATAGGGAAAGAGCAGCAAGGCTAGCTAGGTGCATGTTACCGGCGTACTGGTATGATACCATGTAATAGGCATTTACATAATGCCTCTTAAAAGCATGATATCCCGTTTGAGATACCCGCTGTATCTTCAAACTGGAAATTGTGCTATTGATAGGCATTATGTAATTCAACGATATGGAGTACATGAGGGCAGTATGGCTGTAGTTCGCAACAAAAATACTGTAAAATATTACATGGCAACACTTATTTGCCCCGTCATGTTGAAAAACTGTGTAGAATATTCGAACATTGGGAGATTTTCTGTGCGAATGGTAGGGTGTGCTATTTTTAAAATGTATTACTACTATTACTGTAATACTACTTTCTTTTTTTTTTGCTTTTTGAAATATTGTGCCCTAAGAATTTTGCACCCAGGGCAACCACCCTTTTGCCCCCCTCTCCACGCAACACCACCGATTAGGTGTATTTAACATTTCTGTTGTATTGGTTGAGATTCTCAAAGTATTTTCTGTAGAACCAGTTGGTGGTGATGCATAACCACTTATGGCTTTATGTTCCAATTATGTGGTTCATGGTGTGGTAGATGTTTTTTTTTTCTCTCTTTGAATGTTAGCTACTTATTTCCGTGTTTGAAATCCCAGCTTGATATACTGGTCAATGAAATTTTAAAGGTGCTCATCACAGTCTGTATATTTCTGTAGTAAGGTTATAGGCAGTGGCCCTACTGTACTTTACATTACTGTACTGTGTGGAGTTGTATGTGTCTAGGACAATAGCTGTTACTTGTTAGGTAGCTTCCTATTAAATGTTTCTATCTGGAGATCTACCATTTGCCCATCCTAGCAGGCTTGTATTCGTGAGCAGTGTTTGTGTGTTTGGCTGTAAGCATGTTTTTGTATAGAGTATGTGTAGGGGTGTATCTGTATGTATTGTTGCCATGGGAATGCAGTGGTTTACTTGTATGTAGTGTTTGCCTTTGAATGCATGGCTGTCCTCTGCTCCACCTCTATTATTCTTTGATCTGTTTAGGACGCATCCCCAAGAAAAGCAAATCTCATTAGTGATTCGTTGCCAGCATGCTGTATTTGGAACAGAGTGAGGTCACATCACTCCATTCCTATACTCCCTAACCGGCGCTAGAAATGTTAGGTAGGGAGTTTCCATAGCAACTGCAGAGCATGCTGCAATGGGAGGAGAGCAGAGAGACCTTCAGTGGGAGGCATTGACTGACAACTAGGAGAACACTATTTTTAAACAAGTTTTTCTCCTAATCTATACATTTGCTAGCAATACTGCTAGTACAATGTATAGATACAATCTTGTGCTCAATCTAACGAGCATCCGTTGTTTAAAGCATGATAGGTGCCCTTTAAAATATATCAATATATCAAAATACTAAAGTATTAAAACATTTCATAATATCAAATCCTTTTGAGATTACTTGGAATTCTCCTTTTAATAAATAACCCTGTCAGTAAGGTGAATGGAGAATGAAATCATGAGCTGTGTCATTAGAAGGCCCTCAGTGGCTCACAGTGTGATCAGTAGCTGTGTAAAAAATGGCTTGAACACCATTGAGGAACACATGGACAGCATAACAGCTTTGTATCAAAGAGACAAAGAAGAAATGTGTTACTTTGAAGATGCACAATCTGCAAGCTGATGTATGTATGTTTTCAGTAGTATTAGAACCATTTGTAGGCTATCTAAATTGATGACAAGTTTTTTGATAAACTGAATATCTTCTATAACAATGGAAATAGTTTTTTTTTACTAATGTATTATATATTGGTATAGGTATATGATTGGTTAGTTTTGTTTAACCCCTTAGGACAGAGCCAATTGTACACGTTTGATCAAAAACTGGAATTTGACTATGTCTTTTCAATCATAATCTACCTATTTTATATTAAGTATACGCACACTTATTATATATCATTTTGTTCAGGAGAAAAAGGGCTTTAATTTAATATACATTAAATTAATATGTTAATATGTATATATAAAACATAATTTAATATGAATAAAATCTAAAAAGGTGTGTAAAATGTAGTAATGTTTTCTTTTTTTTTTAGTTCTGCATGGTAGTTTAACTGTAAATATTATAATACTGTTAGCGATGCCACACAAGTACAAGAGTACCCCCCATGTACAGTTTTTTGGGGGTTTTAGAAAGTCCCTTTTTTCAGTTTATACACATTTAAATTTGCTAGATTGGTTATGTTGCCATTAGGACCGTTTAGCAGCAATGAAAATTGCTACCATCATGACTGACCATTTGAAAAAGTAGACAAGCCAGTGTACTCAAAATGTTCAAACTTTTCTAGCAGCCACTTGGTCACAAACACTGGCCAAAGTTAGCGTTCAGATTTGTTTTTTCCATTTTTTATAAATAAACTGCTATATATATATATATATATATATATATATATATATTTGTGTACGGCACATTTAGAGGATGTATGGTATAATATAAAGCAAATGTAGTAAGAGCAAAGTCAGTTGAGGTGTGCCGAAACTGACGTGAGGTTAGACCTGTAAAAGAGGGCAAAAATATTAGAAGCGATTCTTTAAGTCAGATACATTTATTAAGCAATACATTACTTAGACATTTCATGGAAAGCCAATCTTATTTCTTTCTCAGGATTAGGGATGTATCTGTTGTATGCGGATGATTTCCACCGTCACCGTCCCATATTTTTAATGATATGTGTTGGTACGTGATTTCTGGAGGCAGCTGTGGCGGCTCCAATACGGAATGAATGACCCGAGAATGAATGCGGGTTGTGTCCTAACCGGAGTAAAAACGTACGAATTTAAAGCATGAATTGTTTGGTGGTTAGGGATTTTCCTTGAATGGCCAATAGTGGGGAATCAGGGTTGGAAGTAAGTTGAGATTCCACTAGTTTATCCAGAATGTGGATTGGACACCATTTGGTAGAGGTAGAATATTTTATCTCTACTGGTGGACCAGTTTGGCTCGTTTTGGTATGAGTAATTGACAGAATATAGTGGTCCTGTTTTTTAGTTAGGTGTTTACGCTGAAGGCATGACTTAAAGTCGGATGCCTTTTCCACAGAAAACTCTTTAGGTCTCAAGTAGGCTAAGTAGGCCGCGGATTTGATTATTAGGTTTGTGACCTGGTCAAAAGGGGACTTGTCTAGTAAATCAGAGATACTCCTAAACAGTATACTATCTATGGGAAGTCTCTTAATGGGATTATGTACTGTTAGTTTCTGAATACCTTTAAGGACACTTTTAACGGGTAGGATGCTAGAAATTGAGTTTTGTTGGGATAACTGGTTAACATGTAGTGTTGTATGCCCGTTAAGTAAAGTTTGATTGTATTGTAAGCTAATTTAAGAGAAATGTGGCAAAAAGTTGTAAATGCGACCATGGTTTCTATGGAAAAAACATTTATTACATAATAATCACGAACAAATCTTTTAAACAAATCATATGCTCTGGAATATGCTTTTCTCGTATTAAGAGATAAACCAGCCTGTGCGAGCGACCTACTATGGAGTAACAGGGTATTTAAAGCATAATTAGGTCTGTGAAGCTCGGAGGTTCTCTGGGTTGCTGATGGATGTACTCTGAAACATTCCTGTAAATTAGAGCGTGAGAGTGCATCAGGTGCATTGTTCGGAATGAAATTAATACAGAATTGTAGGTTTGCCACTAGCCAGGTAAGTCTCCTTACCAAGTTCATAATAGTAAGGGACTGAGAGCGGCCTTTGTTAATAATATTACATGCCGCCAAGTTATCTGAAAAGCACCTGACCGATTGCCCTGTCCATTCTTTACTCCATATGTGTGCAGCAGCTACGATTGGGAAGTTTTCTAATAGTGCTGAGGTGGTATTGAAATACTCTCGTGTGGTAGTCTCTAGTGGTCAAGAGTCGTACACCCAGTCATTGCCAAAAATTGCTGCGTAGCCTATGGCACCTGATGTGTCAGTCCAAACTACTGGGGAGTTGTCAGAAATAGAGGGAACGAATAGCGACCTGCCATTCCAAGAGAACAAAATAGATGCCATATTTTAAGATCTGCTCTAGCTGGTTCGTCTAAGAGGGCTGTGGAGTCGTCGTCAGGGAGCCCGTGCAGGAGAGAGAGAATCCTGGAAATGAAAGACCTCCCCTGTGGTATTATCCTCATTCCAAAATTAAGTGACCCGAGTAGTGACTGTAGCTGTTTCCTGGTGCAAGAGCCTTGTGATGTGCAAATGTCGATGTATGAGAGAATTCTGTCTACTTTCTCTTGGGGCAGGCTGGCTTGCATAGACATGGAATTGAGTGTTATACCCAGGAAAGTAATCTTGGTGTTAGGACCTTCTGTTTTGTCTGGGGCAACCGAGGCTCCTAGATCTTTGAATAGAGAGAGCATGTGCCGTAGGCTGCTTGGTGTGCAGTTCGATGGTGAGGAAGTCGTCTAAATAGTGGATGACTACTGGACATCTGCACTTGTTAAGTAGGAGCCAGGTTAACGTTTCAGCGAAGATATCAAATATCTTGGGGCTACTCTTGGAGCCAAACGTTAGCCTGGTAGCGAAATAATACCTGTCTTCTCACTTAATGCCATGCAGGTGCCAGAGTGACTGATGTATAGGTGGTAATTTGAATGCATCCGTTATGTCGGTTTTACTTAACCACGCAGCCTTCTGACAGAATTAGTGCATTCAAGTTAGGTGTAGTGGAAGAGTGAGGTGCCTAAATATCAATTATAAGTCTCTTTTTATTATTAAATTTCCCTGTGGCTATGCCTAGAGGGTTTGTTTTCCAGGAGGAAAAAGGTGGTGTCGTGAAAGGCCCTATCATGAAACCGTTGTTAATTTCTTTGAGTAGGAGTTCTTGTATGCTACTAGGGTATGTGAGTGCTGACTGTAGGTTGGGGCATTCCACTATACCTGTGGGGAGTGTGGCAAAACCTGTGTGGAACCCGTTAGTAAAACCAAATGTGAAAAATTCTACCAGATGTAAAGAAGGATAATTAGACAGGTAGCGTTGCAAATTTGGAACGTTTTTTGGAGTAGAGGATCTTTTAGGGTACAGCCTGTTTGGGCACATAGTTTTGGCATGCGCCCTGTAACAAAGTGAGCACACGTGAATAAGTCTGCATGCACTATAACTACAACCACCGGCATTGAAATTATTGCAGACTTGTGCTTTACCCAAAAAAACAATTGGCCTGCCTAGTTTGTCTCTCAATTCTCTCTGTGTTGTGTTAGGTTGATACTCAGGGTTCACGTTATTGGTAGAGGGAATCGCTACGTTGTCAGGACAAAAGTTAGTCGTATGGGCTGCTGACAAGCATATAGCGCAAGACAGTGTTTTAAGACCCGCAAAATGCCTAAGAAACAGTTCGTTGTCTAACTGACCCCAGTCGGTGTTTGTACTGTATTGGGCCAGTGACGTGGCTGATCTGGATGTGAATGATTTATGATAATCATAAAAGGCATAGCCTCCGTACTTATATGCCAAGTCAACGATTTTAAGGAGGTATAAGTCAAGTTCCTCTCTACAGAGGGGAAAAGCCGTACAGATAATGTCTCTGTATAGTCCGAAGGCCAAGACGAATTCAGGGATATTAAGTTTCCTGTTCAGTATAGGGTCTCTAGACTTCATGACTACTGACAGGCCATCAAATGTATATGACCTGTTCTCAATTACATCTTGGGAAGCTATCAGTAGTGAAGCCAGATTAATGTCCTTCTCTTCTATAATGTCACGCTTAAGGTTCTGCGGTATAAGGTGAATAGGGTTTATAATATTGGTAGTCTTGGCGGGTAAAGGGTCATTGTTACCTCCTGGGTTAGGCTCAGGCTGGGCTATAGGAACTGGAATCTCCGAAATGGTTGGTGTATTATTAGACTCCAGATTATCCAGCCTATTATTGATAGTGGCTACAGAAGACACAAGGGAGGCCATCATAACGTGTAGTTCTGATGGGCTGTTTTGTACGTTAAACTCAGAACTAGGGCCAGGCCTTTCATTGTCCTCACGAATGTTTAGCAACCGAAAAAGTTCAGCTTTCCTGGCTGTGGTCGGGAAGGGGATATTCCTCTTTTTGAGTTCTGTGGTGATTCTTGGGATTGTCCAGGACCTATAGCTGGATGCTGGGCTTGCAGGTATGGTATGCCTTCTCTGCAAGCCTGATCTGGTCTGGGTGCTGGTAACCGACAGGTAATTTCCTTGTAAGGAAGCATTAGACATGCTAAGGGTGTGAGGCAGATAGCGTGGTAAGTATGGTACTCGTGTAGCTCTTTGGTAACCCAGATTGCTAGATTAGTGCCCTAAGCGAAATTGTATTGGCTTGTCAACATTGGTGACAGGTGAGGCCCTGACTACTTGCCAAGTGGCTTTGAGAGGCTCTACCTATGATTTGGCTCGTAGGGCCGTGTGCCACTGAGGTGTGTGGCGGGGTGTTGGCCTCTCGGTGACACGTATACGATAGTATTAATGATTGGCCGTGATGAGTGAGGCCCTAACTATGATTTGATGCAAGGCTATAACTATGCGTTGGGCCGATTGGGCTTGGACCTCTGATGAACTGAACGATAATTGGCCTTGCGGGACCACTAATTATAGGCGAAGAGGCCTATGGGAACATACCTAATTGGCGTGGGTTTATTATAACCTACGACCAACCTAGCGGGGTTTCGTTATTTCAGCATACCTGCTTTTATTATCATGTATGATGTATTCGGTAGTGTTTAAGAAAGACCCCTACTTGAACCTAAAATAAGTCATAATAATTGAGTTACGACCTAACCCCCAGGATACGACCATAGAAATGATACTGCTGGGCCTAAAAGTAGATACTAACCGTATCTAAATTGAAATATGTATGAGGATTGCTTGTCCTGGGAGGGTGTGGTTCCGGCTCTGTCCAAGATGTCCGCATAAGGGGAGAGCTCTGCTCCACTGGACCCCAACAAAGCATTTATATCGCAATAAACTCGGCTTAATAGGGCGCACCAAATGCCCAAAGCAACCCCAGACCAGAAGAACCCCCAGCAGGGCCCGCTGGACGGGTTCTTACAGCCGTAGCCCGGAGCGAGCGGGGACTCAGCCAACCCCAAAATGGCATCGACATCCACGCCGGGGTCGGAGATACCGGCCCTAGATAGAATTGAAAACAAACTGCGAGACCTGACCACCTCCATGGTCACAAGAACCGACCTCCAGACCCTGACAGCCACCATTCAGGAAACGCTGCAGACGGAGGTGGCGGGGATCCGCGCAGAGATAACCGTGCAAGCGGGCCGTATTACCGTGACGGAAGAGGCAACTGCGGCCCTCATGACACGCATGGCATCCACTGACACAGCGGTGGCACGCCAGGGCGAAATGCTGCTCTCCATACGCCGTCACGTACCGCGTACGCGGAGTGCCATAAGCCGAAGGGACGGAAAATGTTGAAGAGGTGCTCACGGAGCTTTTCCAATCCCTCTTACAGTCACCTCAGCCACGCCATATAGAGTTTGAGAGGGCACACAGAGCCCTACGGCCCCGAACTATAGAAGACTTCCCAGTGAAGAACACCATTATGGCGAAAGCACGAGAACAACCGACATGGCCCTTCAGAGGGGCACAGGTCTCACTGTATAATGACCTGTCCCCCATCACATTAGAGGCTAGGCATGCACTTCGCCCTGTAACAGCGATACTGAGGGACCACAATATAACATACAAATGGGGATTCCCCTTTGCTTTGGTGGCCAGACATTACAATAGCTGGATCACCATGAGATGGCCGGAAGAGGTACCGCGGTTTATGGGAGAACTGGGATTCCCCTCACCGTCAGTCCCCAACTGGATCCTGGGATCGCTGGGCCCGCCACCAAGATCGCAGAGAGGACCTAGACGTCAAAACACAAGATCACCACCGGTACGAAACTCTGGGCGGCGCGGAGATCCGACGTCCCCAGAGGAATAATTGCATTGGCTCACCCGCGACGACGACCACCAATCTGAGCTCCTTAGCCGTCCATCCAACGCGATTCCCAGCGGAACTGACATCGACCCTGGCGAGTCAGACACCCACGAATGGTCACCAACATATTATGCCTACTCCTGATGCCTGAAATGAACGGGTCGGGCATACGGTACACCAACAGGTACTCTGGGATAACATACGAGGGCTTTGGGAGGTGGGAACAGAGATCCACAGATACGTGGAGGGAGACCACACACCTATGGAACTTACGCCCTTGGCCTATCATCAACTTCCTACTACCTGTGTCCCGGGCTCTATCTATCATGGGGGGCTAGCAAACACCGACCTGGGGCGGGGGTAAAGGGGGAACAGCACAGGGAAAGCTCAACGGCCCCTTCGGGCCCCAAATATCTACCCAGAGGCCTTGGGCTTAAATCCCGCAATCTGGACGCTTACTATCTGATGCTGATATGAACTCAATCCTAGCCGCAAAGGACATGTTTACTGGGGCACTATGGCTCTAAAACGCAGAGGGAGAGGTGAGAGGGAGGGAAGAGGACATAGTCATGATTATTAATGCAACGTGTTCCTCACCCACCACCACGCCTTGACCAACAGCTCAAGTTTAATGTTTGATAGATATGTACGATTATATGTCTTGATTTACGTGCTCAGGAATGGGACGCGGAATCATACTAGTAGACCTTGTACTGGGCCCCACTATATTATACTATCTCGTATTGCTGGCTTGTCGACTCAGGCTTGTTGACTTAAAGCGAAACTCTGACACACTGCACGATCCTGGTCTCACCGACAGTCGTCACCTACACATGTACAGCTAGACGTGAGACTGGGCATACGTACGATGCTTACCCTCATTGACACTTCATTGTCCGGTCATAGTCCTACACCCCAAAATAACACCCGCCTCGCTGACACGCACACATTCATGACTTCACCTGCGCACACACATTCTGCAGGGACTGACAAGGGTGGATGTGTAGAGGCCACAAGTACATAACACTACCGACAAACCTGGTGAATAGCAGCTCGACCCCGGGAGATAGAGGGAAGGCATACGATGACATAAAGGACCACAGACCGGGGTACTACACCACCATTAGGCCAACGGGAAAATAACATCCCTGAACGCAGGACACACCTGCTAAGGGAATTGAAGAAAAAACATGTGGCTGAAGCTTCAAAGAAGGGATATCCCCTAGACTGCAAAATAGACATTACCCAAATAACTACTTCTGCAATCATCCAATGGCCCATAAATCCGGAATGGCCATAATATTAGCAGCTTAACTAGAATTTAGAGAATTAGAACGTGTACAGGATAGTGATGTTGCGAACATAAAATTTTCCGTTCGCGAACCGCGAACGCGAACTTCCGCAAATGTTCCGAACGGGCGAACTGGGCGAACCGCCATAGACTTCAATAGGCAGGCGAATTTTGAAAACGAACAGGGACTCTTTCTGGCCACAATAGTGATGGAAAAGTTGTTTCAAGGGAACTAACACCTGGACTGTGGCATGCCGGAGGGGGATCCATGGCAAAACTCCCATGGAAAATTACATAGTTGATGCAGAGTCTGGTTTTAATCCATAAGGGGCATAAATCACCTAACATTCCTAAATTGTTTGGAATAACGTGCTTTAAAACATCAGGTTTGATGTTGTATCGATCAGGTAGTGTAAGGGTTGCGCCCGCTTCACAGTGACAGACCAAACTCCCCGTTTAACGCACCGCAAACAACCGCAAACAGTCCATTAGCACAACCGCAAACTCCCCATTTGCACAAGGTTGGATACCAAGCTAGCCACGTCCCGTTCCTTGTCCTCACTGAAGGTCTCTTCCTCCACCCAGCCACGTACAACACCAAGGGTCCCCGAAAGGTGACAACAAGCCCCTTGGGACGCCTGCTGTGTTTGGTCTTCCACCTCCTCAAAGCCACCTTCCTCCTCTGACTCCTCTTCTTCAGACTCCTCTCTCTGCGTTGCCTCTCTCTGCGTTATTATAAGGTGTGTTAAGTAGTACTATTCCTATCAGTGTAATCCCTGTTACGTCCCCTATCAGGGGACGTGTATATGGCATCGATTTTAGGAACCGGGAGATGGAAAAACATGCTTGGTCGGTCCTCCTACTTCAAATTTGGGGCACTGCATGTGCAATCTAATGTGCCACCAGATAGGAGTGGTGTGTTAAGTAATACTATTCTTATCAGTTTAATCCCTGTTACGTCCCCTATCAGGGGACGTGGATATGGCATCGATTTTAGGAATCGGGAGATGGAAAAAGATGCTTGGTCGGTCCTCCTACTTCAAATTTGGGGCACTGCGCGTGTAATCTAATGTGCCACCAGATAGGAGTGGTGTGTTAAGTAGTCCCCCTCATCAGGCCTTTTTTAGTTGAATGTATCACCCACTGTCAGTCCCTTCGGCATCCATCCCTCATTCATCTTAATAAAGGTGAGGTAATCTAGACTTTTTTGACCTAGGCGACTTCTCTTCTCAGTGACAATACCTCCTGCTGCACTGAAGGTCCTTTCTGACAGGACACTTGAAGCGGGGCAGGCCAGAAGTTCTATCGCAAATTGGGATAGCTCATGCCACAGGTCAAGCCTGCACACCCAGTAGTCAAGGGGTTCATCGCTCCTCAGAGTGTCGATATCTACAGTTAAGGCGAGGTAGTCTGCTACCTTTCGGTCGAGTCGTTCTCTGATGGTGGACCCTGAAGGGCTGTGGCGATGCGTAGGACTTAAAATGCTCTGCATGTCCTCCATCAACAACACGTCTGTAAAGCGTCCTGTCCTTGCCGGCGTGGTCGTGGGAGGAGGAGGATTACTTTCACCTCTTCCCCTGTTAGATTCCCGTTGTGCTGTGACATCACCCTTATACGCTGTGTAAAGCATACTTTTTAATTTATTTTGGAACTGCTGCATCCTTTCCAACTTTCGGTAATTCGGTAACATTTCAGGCACTTTCTGCTTATACCGGGGGTCTAGTAGCGTGGACACCCAGTACAGGTCGTTCTCCTTCAGCCTTTTTATACAAGGGTCCCTCAACAGGCACGACAGCATGAAAGACCCCATTTGCACAAGGTTGGATGCTGAGCTACTCATGTCCCGTTCCTCGTCCTCAGTGATCTCACTGAAGGTATGTTCTTCCCCCCAGCCACGTACAACACCACGGGTACCAGAAAAGTGACAACGAGCACCCTGGGATGCCTGTTGTGGTTGGTCTTCCTCCTCCTCCTCAAAGCCACATTCCTCCTCTGACTCCTCTTCCTCACAATCCTCTTCCAGCGTTGCCGCAGGTCCAGCAAGCGATGCTGATAAGGCTGTTTCTGGTGGTGATGGTGACCACAACTCTTCCTCTTCACGCTCATCTACGGCCTGATCCAGCACTGTTCGCAGGGCACGCTCCAGGAAGAAAACAAATGGTATGATGTTGCTGATGGTGCCTTCGGTGCGACTGACTAGGTTTGTCACCTCCTCAAAAGGACGCATGAGCCTACAGGCATTGCGCATGAGCGTCCAGTAACGTGGAAAAAAATTCCCAGCTCCGCAGAGGCTGTCCTAGCACCCCGGTCATACAAATACTCGTTAACGGCTTTTTCTTGTTGGAGCAGGCGGTCAAACATTAGGAGTGTTGAATTCCAACATGTCGGGCTGTCGCAAATCAAGCGCCTCACTGGCATGTTGTTTCGCCACTGGATATCTGAAAAGTGCGCCATGGCCATGTATTAACGCCTGAAATGGCCACACACCTTCCTGGCCTGCTTCAGGACATCCTGTAAGCCTGGGTACTTATGCACAAAGCGTTGTACGGTCAGATTACACACATGTGCCATGCACGGCACATGTGTCAACTTGCCCAAATTCAATGCCGCCAACAAATTTCTTCTGTTGTCACAAACCACTTTGCGATCTTCAGTTGGTGCGGAGTCAGCCACTGATCCACCTGTGCGTTCAGGGCGGACAGGAGTACTGGTCCGGTGTGACTCTCAACCCCACGACGGCGTGACACTGCCGTATCCGGGATGTGGAATAGTACCTGGGGAGCTGGGGGGGTGCCGTTGATGTGGAGCAAGACACAGCAGCAGACGAGGACTCAGCCGAGGAGGTTATGGAAGAGGATGGAGTAGGAGGAGTAGAGGAGGTGGCAGCAGGCCTGCCTGCAAGTCGTGGCGGTGTCACCAACTCCTCTGCAGAGCCACGCATTCCATGCTTGGCAGCCGTCAGCAGGTTTACCCAATGCGCAGTGTAGGTGATATACCTGCCCTGACCATGCTTTGCAGACCAGGAATGCAGTCGAAGTGCCGAAGTCATCGAAGTGTCGAAGTCGTCGAAGTGGCCGCCATTCGACAAACGAACACGTGGCGGCGGCCATTCTAACTTATTCGAACGCGGTCAGCGGTGTGTGCAGCCAAATCTATGGAACTGTTTCCGGCTACCCAATTGCACGAACACCGCAGACCCGTACCTACTTCGACACCGCGGCTGGAGACTAAGTCCCGTTCGAAGATTCGAACGCTCGTTCGAATGGGACTTAGTCATTTTCTCGTTGTAAAATAGACTGTATTTACTCGTTGTAAAATAGAAATCCATGGAACTGTTTTGGGCAGGAAAATGTGCTTGCGGTCGGTCATAAAGAACTTCCAGCTAACTCTTTAACCCCTGCATGGAATTGGCTGAATTTTGGACATGTTTGTAAGTAAAGTGTGCTGATTAATATGTGGTTTTTACGAGGATTGAATGTATAGTTTTAGAGTTATAAAAATGTATAAAAAGTATAAGTTTTTAGCTTGGAGATAATTGAGTAGATACAGTAAGAAACTCAATTATCTCCCAAGCACAGGGGAGGGAATATGTGCGATGTAACTGATATCTGATTGCTAAATGCCTAATAGCCTGTGGGCATCTCCCTTGCAGGGGAGCACTGCATAAAAGCAGAGTACCTGCCATTAAACATCTAGAGTTCTTCTTCACCCTCAATCTAGAGTCCTGTCTCTTATTGGGGGAATTGCTATATCACTACAAGGGATTGCTATGCTCTGCATATTCTCTTAGCTAATCACTTCTAAGTTCTTGTTCCTACTTCACTCTCTTGGAGGAGAGGTTCACCCACTGGAACCAGGTGCCTTGTCGTAGGTCCAGGGTGGGAAGGAGACGGCGAGACCCCAACCAAGCTGCGGCGGTTTGTGGGGTCTGTGGTGGTTGTGGTGTCTGCGGAGCGCTTGGAGCCCTCTGTAAGCGCTACGAGCATCCTTCAACGGAGGTACCCAGTCGGTGCCAGGTGATCCGTTACAAAGTCTACGGAGAATTAATGGAACACAGAAGGAAACTCAAAGACCTCATTACGAGAAGACATCTCCGAACCATACAGCGCACGAAAGGCTTCTACTATGTACACACTAACAAGGGAGGTAAATACCTAGCAAGACTACTGAAAGGCCCCATGCCCCGTAGGCAAATACGTAAAATACGTCTAGCCTCGGGGGAGGTAACCCCCTTCCCACAGAAGATCGCAGAGGAGTTTAGGACTTTCTACGAGAACCTCTATAATCTCTACACACCTGATGGGTATAACGGGAGCACGAGTGACCACACGAGGATACAGGATTACCTGTCCGACACGATCACAAGATCGACCAGGACTCAGCGTCAACCCTAGACATGCCAATCAGTACAGAGGAACTAGCAGCGGCCCTTAAAGCATCCAAAACTGGTAAGGCTCCCAGCCCAGACGGCTTCTCCACGGGATATTATAAAAACTTCTCGGGAGTAATACTGCCGTGGCTGACCAAAGCGCTCAACGCCGTAGGGGAAGGAGGAACCCTGGGACCGGAATCACTGGCAGCTACCATCAAGGTTCTACTTAAACCGGGGAAGGAGCTGTTAATATGCGGGAGTTACCGACCGATCTCACTGCTGAATGTTGATGCCAAACTATTTACGAAAGTCCTGGCAACTAGACTTAATCACCTACTTCCAGACTTAATCCACGTGGACCAGACGGGATTCATCCCAGGCAGAGAGGCCAGAGATAGTACCTTACGACTCTTCTCTATACAACACCACGCAAGGAAAAGGGGGACCCGGTTGCTACTGCTATCCACCGACGTGGAAAAAGCCTTTGACCGGGTCAATTGGACGTATATGTTAGCGACATTGAGGCAGCTGGGATGTGGTCAAAGACTCCTCACGTGGATATCTGCTCTGTATAATAAGCCGCGCGCAACTGTGAGGGTTAATGGGGCCACGACTGCTGACTTTGCGATCAGCAATGGAACCCGACAGGGTTGCCCACTCTCGTCGTTGCTGTTCACGATGACCCTGGAGCCACTGTTACAGGCAATTCGCCAGAACCCAGGCAAACAGGGATATGACTGCCAAGGAGAACAACATAAAGTGGCTGCATACGCAGATGACCTCCTCTTCTTTGTCCGCAACCCCAGAACCACGTTGTCGTGTCTCCTCTCGGAATTTGATAAGTTTGGACGGATATCCGGATTTAAACTTAACATCTCAAAATGTGAGGTCCTGAACATCACACTCCCCACAGAGGAATTCCTGTCTCTAGAGTCGCAATTTGCGTTTCACTGGTGCCACGGCAAGATGAAATACCTAGGCATATGGGTGACCACGGACCCAGGGGATATATATTACGACACAACTTTACGCCCCTACTGAAAACCATCCTCGCGGACTTGTCCAGGTGGTCATACCCACATGTGACCGGGCACGGAAGAATCGCGGTGATTAAAATGAATATTTCAACAGATATTCTGCAAAATAAAATATACAAACAATAGTGCAATACAGTATAAAAACTTGAGAAATAAAAAAAAGGGCAATATCACTCACAAGCCTAGAGTCATACCCTCATATGACTCAAGTTGTATGCGCCTTTGGACTAATATAGGATGTCCAGATCCTTCTTTTCCAATGTGGTATGTGCTTGCCTTTTCCCTCTTGGCCAACTCCAAAGTGTACAAATGCCAGATGAGAGTGATTTCTTTAGGAAAAAGGTGCTTTATTAATCCAAATAAAATTCCAAATATAAAAATAATAAAATCCTACCAGATAAATATCTGGATGAACTATATAGTTGATAACAGTGACACAACAGCCAACTGAGGAAGCCTATTTTGGAAGGCGAAACGCGTTTTGGACACTGTTATCAACTATAGTGCCTGGAATGAAATAATGTTCAATAAAGTTTTAAAACAGTTTAAAATAAAATAATACATACTTAGATTATATATATATATATATATATATATATATATATATATATATGAAACATGGGGGATGGTTGCACTCACCTGAACATGCTTAAATGGGGTGCTGCTGGGGGCCATATTATACAATAAACAATACACAAGATCCAGAGCACTCTCCTATCTACTAAACAGCAACTTCAATGTTGACAGATTTTATTAGTTTTTAAACGTTTTTTTTTTTAAAACACCTCATCTAGGCAAAAGAGAGCCTGAGATGGAATTTTTTCCCAAGTAAGTGGGTTAATCTCATAAGAGCAGACATTAGACTGTGAGAGTAGGACCTGCCAAAGATGGGGTACATTGACGTTGTGGCAGGCTTATGCAATGTATGATCATATAATGTAACTAAATCCCCATTATTTTTTTGCCTAGATCAGGTGTTTTTAAAAAAACTTTTAAAAACTAATAAAATCTGTCAACATTGAAGTTGCTGTTTAGTAGATAGGAGAGTGCGCTGGATCTTGTGTATTGTTTATATATATATATATATGATCTACGTATATAATTTCCAATTTCCAATAGTACCCAGCACACACACTCAAAAAATCAAAAAATGCCGGGTGCATTCCAGCCATAGCCAAAAATATTATAAGTTATGATAAATGAAGGCTTGCACTCACGGTCTGTTGTTGAATTAAAACAATTCTTCTTTATTCCAATTAGTTTAAAACATGGTTGCTGTCATCTCATCAACGTTTCAGCCACTTCAGTGGCTTTCATCAGGATCATCTGGTATGCTGAGTTGATCCTGATGAAAGCCACTGAAGTGGCTGAAACGTTGATGAGATGACAGCAACCATGTTTTAAACTAATTGGAATAAAGAAGAATTGTTTTAATTCAACAACAGACCGTGAGTGCAAGCCTTCATTTATCATAACTTATATATATATATATATATATATATATATATATATATATATATATATATATATATATATACACACACACTTTTACATACATACACATACATACACATACACTGTCTAAGTGTATTTTAAAATATTAATATATAGGAGGAGCCGATAGGACAGGAATAAACCAAATTCCTTTGAAAGGAGTGTGACGAAGGCCACTTCGCCACTGGGTTCTGGAGAGGACTGCTTGCCAGCCTTTTACCTTGTGACTATGGCCTTGTGGTGAAGTGTGGGCTAAAAAACACGGTTTGTGCCTTTTTCCCTGCTATGGTGCATTATATGGGGCTTACCGAATGGATTAGGCTTATGGTGTTCGTTTACAGAACAAACTGTCGAACAGCCGGACCACCCGCAAGTGGAGTATGCAGCCTGTTAATCTCCCAGAAGCTGTGGTTAACCGCAGCTTAATTGATGAATGGCTGGGTGGTTGCCGTTCGTATAGTCGAACACGTGGAAGCGGCCATCTTGTTTAGTCAAACGCGGTCAGCTGTGTTTAGATTCCAATTCCAGCTAAGTTCAACTAAATCCCCACGAACAGAGCGCCGTTCGACAGAAGTAATCTACCGAACACACTTCAACAGAGTCACATTCGACTATTTGAAATGCACTTTAATCATTGGAATTGATTCTATGGAACTGTTTTTGGGCATAAAACCATGCGTGTGGTCAGTCAAAAAGAGACTTTCAGGAATTTCCTGAACCCCTGCTCTGATCTGGGTGATTTTTGGATATGTTGTTCACCCAGATCAGGGCTATCAGGGAATGTGACTGTATATATGGGGATATATGGGGATATGTTGTATTTTTGGGTACTTTTGAGACTTTGTAAAATACGTGTTTTTTAGGCTTGAGGATAATTGCGTTAAAACATTATCTACCTTAATTGTATCACAGGCAGAGGGGAGGGATTGTGTTTTGTATGTGGGAGTGTCAGGCATTGTTACCTTGTTTCTATTGGTCTGTACAATTTGTGTCCTGGTGCCCCATCAGGTCCAGTGGGTGTTCCTCTGGCCTGAAACGTTGTATAAAAATCCAACCTGTACCATTACACTCTCAGATCTTCTTACCCTCAACTTGCACCCTCGTCTCGTGTTGTAGGGAACAGCTATAATCACTAAAGGGATTGCAATAATCATTATACTCCCTTGGATTCTACTAGCTTTTGTAAGAACTCTACAGCTGATCCTACTATATTCTCCTGGAGGAGAGAGTTACCCTGAAACCTGGAGCCTTGTTGTAGGTCCAGGGTGGGCAGAAGACAGCGAGACCCCAACCAAGCTGCGGCGGTTCGTGGGGTCTGCAGTGCTTATGGTGTATTGTGCAGTGCTGATGGTCCTTGGTGAGCACTAGGAGCATCCGTCGGTGGAGGGTCCGTCACAAGGAGTATCCCTGCATAGGTCCCTCAGTCAGTAACAAGCTACAGAAGAAGTAAAACCAACACTGGGTGGTTAGTATATGCTGCCATAAATAATAGCCAGGAAAAGAAAATTATGGTAAGTATAAATATATTTTCCTCTTTCCTGGCTAATTATGGCAGCATATAAACATGGAAATACCCAAGCTTACCAGGGAGGGACAGAAACATACATAACTGGCAATCAAATAATCAGAACAATTCAATATAGCTTAGAAGATTGAACTGAGTTAAGGACGTGACGCCCAAATTGCACCTCATTGATTGCTTCAATGTCCAGTATGTAATGCTGGACAAATGAGTTCAAAGAGGTCCAAATGCCAACTTTACAAAGTTTCAGCAGAGACCATAGCCATGTAGGCCGACGATGCTGCAACTGCACTAGTGGAGAGTGCCACAAAATTGGCATTCAAATTAGTTTTTTTGCATTTTTCACACACAAACAAATATTAATGCTAATTTTGGCCAGTGTTTGTGACTAAGTGGCTGCTAATAAAGACTGGACATACCCCATTTGCAATACCTTGGGTTGTCTACTATTGCAAACGGTATGCCATCGTGGGAGTAATTCTCATTCCTGGGCTACCATACGGTCTCAAAGTCAACGTAACCAATCTAGCGAATTTCAATGTGAAAAAAATTAAAAATGTAACATGCTATATTTGACCCTGTAACTTCCCAACACTTCATAAAACTTGTACATATGGGGGACTGTTTTACACATGAGACATCAATGTATACAAATATATGTATTTTTTGCAGTATAAGCAAACAGTATTATGACATTTACAGTTAAAATGTCATGCAGAACTAAATTTTTTAAAACAAAATCTTAATTTCTCAATTTAAAAAATATTTTATTCATATTAAATTGTTTCATAGCTAAATATTTGATGTTAAATGAAAGCCCTATTTCACCTGAATAAAATGATATATAATAAGTGTGGGTGCACTTAATATGAAAGAGGTGAATTACGGTTGAACAGACATATAGTCAAATTCCAAGTTTTGTTTACGTTTTATTTTGATCAAAACGTGTACATTTGGCTCAGTCCTTAAGGGGTTAAATATAATGAATAAAATAAGTATACAATTGTTTTTACATTTTTTTAGTCATACCATGTGCAAGAAGGGAGGTAGCTTAGGCGAATTTAGGTCAAGAGAGCTAATTCAGGGATATCATTTTTAATTAGTGATGTAATCCAAGGATAAATCTGACTTGGATTACATCGAGTCAATAGGGAATTATTTACTAGTTTGTTGCCAAATTGGATGCATTATAGTTTTTCTGCTTTCTTTTGGATCAACAGCAAAAACAAATTTGAGGATGGCTGAACTTGATGGACTTATGTCTCTGTTCAGCTAAGTAACTATGTAATAGAAGCGCCCAAGCATTTTGGCTCTCCTGATTGCAGAGAGTGGCGCCCAGTGGACCCTAAGTAGTGTACACTTTGTGGATATGTTGCTTGGAGTGTTCCTTACTTATATAAAGCGAGGTAGGGACTTATACAAATGATTTCTTTAATTAATTATCAGGGATCACTGATTTGGAGGGAGGCATTTATTGTAATGTTTTTTGTTTTTTATTGTAAGCATGACTAAGAGAGTGGTCACCTTCTTGGTAAGTATTTCTGCTGTAAATTATAAAAAAATATGGAAAATAAGCATTCCTCTAGTAAATTCATTTTGGGAGCATTAGGAGTGGTAATCCACATAATATAATGCCAAATTATTGAGTTACAATTTGAGGACAGTATGGCCCTTCCATAACTATGAGCAGATTGTCTAAATAACTGCAGTAATTGTGTTTATGTCTGCTGCAAAAGATACCTGGCTGCCATTTAACCAAGTGATCTGTGGTCCACCGACTGTGGTGTACAATGCCCAAAGGATTCCTTGTCCATAGTATCTTGCTATTGTCAATACACTTTGTACAAAGTGTTCTTTCAAAGTTTCTGCTTATTTTCTGGTAAATGGACAGGCAGGACAGACACCTAGCCAGCAGCAAAACATTTACAAGCATCTGCTGTTCTAACACTAAGGAACACAGTTAACTTTCTTTATAATGCAAATTACTTTGATGGAACAAGTTGTACTAAAATGTCAGTAAGCTTTCTTCCTTTATTCAGAATAAATCCTGTCTTTTTTTTTTTGTTATTGACATCCCTCAGACTGTTGCAAAATATCTTTTAACAGCTGAAAAAAATGCAAACTGTTTCACTGTTCATTGAAGCACTGGTGGTTTTGTCCTGTTTATTTCTTGTCCAACAGCTCACTGCAAACAAACAAAACACTCTTCGATCCACAATTTCCATGTGGAGAAAACAAGGGCAGTAAATTGCATTGTCGGTTAACTAATGGGACTCTACAAGCATTCAATTCATGTTCTTGACATATGGAGTGGTACTGGGAGGTCTTCTTTATTCTAGGTAATTATAGTGGAGTGGCTTGCCAAAATTGTTCCAGTTGTAAGGTCAACTCCACTCAAATACTGATATGGCCAAAAGTATGGGTACTATTCAACAAAACAAATGTTGGTACTCTTAACCTTATCATATTTCATATCGCCTACTCTTTAGAAACTGCTCTAGTTTTCTCTGGGTTGATGGGTTCCTTTTCCCAGTTGTAGGTTTCAGCTCATTCTACAGTTGTTTGATGGGTTTCAGACCTGGACTCACAGAAGGCCACTTCGAAACAGTCCAGTGCTTTCTTCTCATTCATTCTTGTGTGCTTTCTGAGCTATGTTATCTTACTGGAGGATCCATGGCCTGTGACACTGGGCTGTACATTTCACTCCAGAATGCATTGATAGTCTTCTGATTTAATCATTCCCTGCACAAACTCTAGGTGCTCAGAGGCATAGGCAGCAAAGAAGCCTCAACACATCACTGAACCTCATCCATGTTTCACAGTAGGTATAGTGTTCTTTCCTTTGAAAGCTTTACTTTTTCATTCTATAAACATGGGATTTATGTGATTTTCCAAAAGATTTGCTTTTTGTCTGTTCAAAGGACGTTCTCCTAGAAGTGACATGTCAACATGCATTTTGGCAAACTCCAGTATGAGTTCAGGACAAATGGTGTATTAATACAGTAATTTATTAAATTGCAAGGGTATCAATAAGGGTACCTATACTATCATTTAAAGATCCAAGCTTAAGAGAATAAATCTTCTTTAAGAGTAGAACCACAGCCTTAAATCACAGAGTCGAATGATTGATCTCGAAAAATAAACAAATACAAGACATAGTACTGCTGATACAGGCTGTCCTAAGCCCTCCAACTTAACGTGTTTTGTGCTATGATTTTGCACATCATTATAGTTACTGACCCATTGCAACCTACACTAAACTATACCTTTAAAAAGCCTGGAACACACCCTGATTGACAGAAAAATATAAAATTTAACCCCTGCAGGGCCAAGAACATATCAATCCTATTTAACAACCTAATTACACAAACCAAAACATCACAAATAATCAATGGCAAGGAGTAGAATAACACCTGAGAGAAATGTAAAATATCAACTCCTATAAAAAGGGGAAAGTACATGACTAAGTTATATGGCGTTTAAAGTTTTGATTTGTGGAATTGGATGGTTAAATAGGATTGGACCAGAATTACCCTCTGATTCAACAAATCTAACGCTGTGCTTTTTATAGATTAAACTACTTCCCCCGGGGACAAGTGAAGTTGAAGACTGTGGCGAAACCAACTTCGCCACTGTGAACTGGAGAAGCCTGGTTGCTAGCCTCCTGCCCTGCGACTATGGCCCCTGGACATATTGTACTATAAAAACTATATTTGGGCATGTAATAATCTATATTACTGCTACTGGGCCTTTAAGGGCCATCCGTGGACCTATTGGGACTTTTGGGATACTGTACCTTTAAGACTGTGGAGCGTAGTACAGTAATCCTGCCTTTAATCCTTTAATGTCATGTATGTATTTATGTGTGCAGTTAACCTGGGTTATATATATGCAGCATTCATCTGATTGTTCGGTAGAATCACTCCATTCATTGTATTGAGGAAACTACCGAACAACCAGACCACCCAGGACTAAGTGTGCCTCCAATTACCGTTTGCAACAATGTTGCAAATGGGTAATTGGCAATCAGTGCAGTGTGGTCTTTGTCCTCTGGGTGGCCGCCATTCAGGAAACTAACACGTGGCGGCGGCCATCTTTAACTACCGAACAGCGGTGTTTTGCCGTCGAGCGTCTGGAACTAAAATCGGACACTCGACTAGGCAAACACCGCTGAGACCTCCAGACTTCCAGGATTTCGTGGGGAAACTACCGAACGGCCCGCCGTTCGGTAGAAAGAAACGTACGAACTAGGGGATTCATGCGAATCCCCCTTAGTCTCTATAACACCAGTAATTCGTCTGTTTCATTCACTTGTTTGTGACCGACCGCAGGGCCAAAATGCATGGAACTGTTTTCGGATACTTTACCCATGCGGTCGGTCAATACTTTAAAGTCCCATAACTCCCGAACCGTTTATCCGAATGGGCTAATTTTAACGTATGTTGTTCCCCCAGACTAGGGCTATCTGGAGATATTGGATTTGTGGATGTACCCCAAGTATTTAGGGTACATCCAAAACTTGGGTAAAACTATGTCCCTGTTAATTGTGTTAACAGATATGTTGGAGGGAGGAGATGTGTGGGTTGTACCTTAAACTGGATTGGTGTACTGTAAACCCCTCCCTTGCATGGGAGAATCTCATATAAGCCTGTGTGTGAATAAATCAGTGTTGTTGCTGTTTAACCCTGAAGCTGGAGTGTGTCTCTTTCTTGGGGGGAAAGGGGACTGTATGCCGACTGCCAGGAGTGTAAGCTGTTCATATTGATTTTCCTGTTCGGCTGCTTCCAGGGTTCGTGTGTCTGCTGTTCGAGAGTTGGTGAATTCGTGCAGTTTGGGAGTTCGGGAAGTTGGTGCTTATGGTAGCTGCTGGTCTATCTAAAGGGGATTATCGCCTAAACGGATTTTATTCCCTTTTATGCTGAAACGGTCCGTTACAAAGACATATAAAAAACAACAAAATCGGAGGCGGAGTCTAACCACTGAAGCGATCGGACGCATGGCCGCAGAGCTCCGGGACAAAAACGGAAAAACAAACGAAAAACAAACGAAAAAAGGGGGTTACGCCACCTCAGAAACACACCGGGGGGACCACTTACCTCACCTGAACCACATGGGCCGAAAGACTAAAAAACAAAAGCCCGACAAACCCCGGCCGGGCATGAGCATCGGGGACCTCTGGAAGCAGGCCCTGAATACACCAGGCCCCAACATGGCGTCTCTGCACGGCGGCTGTTCGGACTTCGACGACAAAATGTCGGATGAAACGGAGGGGGAGTACCTACCGGTACCACAGAGGCAATCGCCGGCAAGACAGGTACCCCCACCGCCTACAGCGACTTCCACGCCGGTCACGATGGAAGCAATTAGCAAGCTAATGGCGGACCACCACCAGAAAATCTCAACAGAGGTGGCCGCAATTCGTGACGATCTACACGGACTGTCAAGCAGACTGGGAGTGGTGGAAAGTACTTCCAACACCCAGGCGGCCCAAATCAAAGAGCTGCAGCAAGCGGTCCAGGAGCTTAAACAACATAGTCTCCTCGCGAACGCAAGCTCAACGCCCAGGAAGATAAGCGGCGCCAGAACAACTTGAAAATCAGGGGAGTAGCTGTAGACATTACAGAAGCTGAACTTCCACATTTCACCAGGCGGCTTCTAACGGCACTTTTGACCCCCAAAATGGCCAAAGCGACCCAACTAACGGGCATATTTCGCTTGCAGAAACCAGCAAAGGCACCGGCTTCAGCCACGTGGTGATTCAGTTCCTAAACCGCAGAGATAAAGCTACGATACTAGCAGCCTCCAGAGGTCAGCCAACCTATCATTTCGAGGGGATGGAACTCTCCTTTTATGCAGACCTCTCTGGTGGAACGTTAGCATGGAGGAGGTCGCTGAAACCGTTCACCACCTTACTGCGCACACATCAACTGCAGTACCGATGGGGCCCAACCAACACACTGCTTATTGCCAAAGGGGACATAACACATGTCATACACGACCTACAAGAAGCTGCAGCAGCATTAAGAGGCCTGGACCTCCCCTCGGACTCCTTAAGACAAGAGGCACCTACTTCCTCTCGAGGCCTAGACCCCGTACATGCACCGGAATTCCAACCCAGACAGAGAGCCACTGAGGCCTACGCAGCGGCCACATCTTGAACTCTTTACTGCATTGGACTCGCCAACGCCGGACTTGGGCTGAACTGCCCACCACGCTGCCCGTTTTCAAAGATACTCCAGACCAGGACCGGAGCGAACTCTGACTAAAGAGACATACCTGGCCGCCGACATCTCCCTCCGGCCAAAGGCGCACTGAACTTCCACCCCAGCACGGCCCCTGGCTGACGAAGATGGGTGTGCTGCTGCCCGCTCCTCACACTCGCAGCCTATACGTTCTTTAGGACTTACTCAGAAGTTCATTATTGTTGTTTTTAACGTTATAGATTTCATTTATATTTGGTTAACCACTGGTAAACTATTTGTCATTGCATGTAATTAGTCCCATTCCAGCTTACCCTAGCGACACTAGACCACCACGATACTCCGTGGAGTGCAAACAATGCATGCAAACGGTCCACACTAGTACAGCAGGCAAACATCAGGAGCCAACGGTCTATACACACATAATATGCAAATACCGTATTCATCAGTTCAGCGCAATCGAAATATGTAATTATGTTATACAGGCTCCCTACGCATTCGCTATACGTGACCACCATGCGCACACGATCAACACGATTCACACATACAAAGACCTTAAGCGATAGGTATAAGCAAAGGTTTCAACACAAACACTCTACCCAACCGTAAGAGGCAACTACTGGGTACATATGGCCCTGGCAACCTCTATAGGTAGATCCCTTATGCAACCATACTGTGCACCAGTTATAGGCAATTAACCTCAGCATACATTTTATGCAACCGTTTCCCGTATCTGGTATATGCAGCCGTTATATGCAATTGTTGTATGCCAACGTTATGTGCTATTACTCATCGGAATGTTACCTGAAATTGCGATAAGCGCACGGTCTCTGTAAATGTTATGTAACTGTTAGTGATACATAGACAGGCCTGCCCGAACAGCGGGTAACTTGACACCCAATCCTTACACACCAATAGGTACAGCTAGGTAAAGCTAAATGAGCCACCACACAGCATATAAACACGCGACCACCAGGTAACTCATCTGGCACGTAACCCAGTAAATAGACCTACCAACTTGAGTGCAGCCACTCTAACATGGTATCACACAACCTGATTCTTAATTTCTCCATCTGCATTTATTGGCACTAACACCCTTACAAAAGCAGGCACTAACGCACCCATACACACCGGACAAGAATAAACATACACGCCCTGGAATTCAGCAGCGTGCTTAGCTTATGACACCATGTCGATATTGAGACCGGAAAATAGCGTAGATAGGCATTACTGGTATTCTATATGTGCTACTCACATTCATTTATACCGAAAAAGAAAGCGAATATGATTCGGAGATTTTTTCCTTCCTTGTCACAGTCACTTGCTAGTAGCTTTTACTTTGTTATAATCACGCTGGAGGAACAGCTAGCTAAAGGATGTTAGGACAATTATGTCATATTAATGCTTCCATGTACCAACTAAATAGTTAACCTTTCAACGTATTCAGACTACTGCACTGACAACTTACATGTTTTTACTACCTTGATGTGTTTAAGCTTTCTGCGCAAAGCTAGTTCTATGTTTATAAAAAAAAAAGTGCAATACATCTTGACAAAGCTTGTATCCAACATTGCACGTCAAAAATAAAGAATTTAAAAAAAAAAACAACAAAATCAATACTTTCAACATTTGTAAGTCCACCTACAAATTTTTACAATTCTGTATTTGTTTTGAGCACCTACATTTATATGTTACATTGGCTTTACTCTTTACTCTACTTTACTCTTGGTTAGCAGAGGAATTACCGTATATACTCGAGTATAAGCCGAGTTTTTCAGCACATTTTTTGTGCTGAAAAACCCCAACTCGGCTTATACTCGAGTCAATAGTCTGTATTATGGCAATTTGCATTGCCATAATACAGACTGGGGGCTGTGGGGGCTGGCAGAGCTGTAACTTACCTCTCCTGCAGCTCCTGTCAGCTCCCTCCTCCGCGCCGTCCGTTCAGCACCTGGGTCAGCTCCCAGTGTAAATCTCACGAGAGCCGGCGCGGAGGAGGAGGGAGCTGACAGGAGCTGCAGGAGAGGTAAGTTACAGCTCTGCCAGCCCCCACAGCCCCCCCCCCCCCCCCACTGAACTGCCAATGCCACTGGACCACCAGGGAAGGAGAGCCCCCCTCCCTGCCATGTATCAAGCAGGGAGGGGGGACGAAAATATATATATAATAATAATTAAATAAAAAATAATAAGAAATAATAATGAAAAAAAATATTAATAATTTAAAAAAATAATAAAATTGCCCACCCCCCACCAAGGCTTTGCAACACACACACACACACTGCACTCATACACACACTGCATTCATACACACACACACTGCACTCATACACACACACACTGCACTCATATACACACACTGCACTCATACACACACACACACACACTGCACTCATACACACACACACTGCACTCATACACACACACTGCACTCATACACACACACACTGCACTCATACACACACACACTGAACTCATACACACACACACTGCACTCATACACACACTGCACTCATACACACACACTGCACTCATACACACACACTGCACTCATATACACACACACTGCACTCATATACACACACACTGCACTCATATACACACACACTGCACTCATACACACACTCTGCACTTATACACACACTGCACTCATACACACACTGCATTCACGCACACACACTGCACTCATATACACACACTGCACTCATATACACACTGCACTCATACACACACACTGCACTCATACACACACACTGCACTCATACACACACTGTACTCATACACACGCTGCACTCATACACACACGCTGCATTCATACACACACTGCATTCATATACACACACTGCATTCATACACACACTGCATTCATTATACACACACTGTAAAGAAATATTCAATTAATATATTTTTTTTAGGATCTAATTTTATTTAGAAATTTACCAGTAGCTGCTGCATTTCCCACCCTAGTCTTATACTCGAGTCAATAAGTTTTCCCAGTTTTTTTGGGTAAAATTAGGGGCCTCGGCTTATATTCGGGTCGGCTTATACTCGAGTATATACGGTAATTATCTTATAGTCAGGTGTGTTAAAATACAACCTTGTTCTTACCGCACACAATCTATTTAATAAATAAACATATCTGTGTTACCATGGCAAAAAAACCCTATCCTCCATTTTATCACGTATCCTCCAATTTTTTTTTTATTATATCCAAACAATAATATTAACAATGATATTAATAATATCAAACAAACAATGAAAATGGGGAAATATACAAGTAATATTAATCATTCAATACTATTTAAAAATTAAAAAGTATAAATAATTTTTTTTTTTTTTACAATAATAAGTCTGACTGTTCCATTGGTAGTGCCTTATTTAGCAATCATAATGCGGTGCAAAGTGAATTAACAATAAAAATATGTAACAATGTTTGGTGATGGGTTTGGGGGGGAATAACTAAATATGATATTTATACCTAATATCTTTTTCCCAAATCGTCCAATCGAATTGTAAGGTACTGGCAAACTCACAATGTTTGTTTTCAAAAAGGAGTTGTAATACCTCGCAAACTGAAGGGACAGTTGAAGATTTTTTCCAGTTTCGTGAGATTACAGAAGTAGCATAAATAAGTAGATGACCCACCATAACTCTTTGACTTTTGGATATATTTTCTGGTAAATTTTTAAATAAACAAAAATGTGGGGATATTTCAACTGGAAATTTTGTGATGGATTGAATGAGTTTATGTATGTCTTTCCTGAATGGAGGTATCTTAGGGCATGTCCAGAAGATATGATATAATGTTCCAACCCTCCCACAACCCCTCTAACATGAATTAGTTTTTGTCAATTGTAATTTAAACATGACCGGTGTATAGTCGCCATTTGTGCAGTCGGAATCCAGAACAATCAACCCACATACCTAACCCAATAACATACAGACACTAGGGTATATGGGACAAATTGTCCACAGCTTTATTAAACAATCTTAATTAATAACCATTTCAACAGTTTTAATAATAATAATAATGATAATATTTCTTCTCCTTCAGCTCCCTATCCTGCCACAAGCTCAGACCTTGATCCCTTAAGCTGTCTGAGCTCCGCCACCCCGAATAAATAGCGCCTTTTGCATTCCTTCCTGCTACCCCAAGTTCAGCAGATCCCAACCCACTGCCGAGAGATGAACCCCGTCCGAGCGGTAGTACCCAGGCAACCCGCCCTCCAACTCGCTGTGCCGCACTACCACGCCCCCCACTTTCCTCACAAAGCTTGCCATCAAGTTGTTCACCTTCTTCCTGCACTTATCGATAGCCACCGGATCCCGTGCGTGCTGCCACCGGCGCCTCGGGACGATCTCTGACCAAACTAACATTACCCTAGGAAGCGGGTCCCTCAATTTCACCAGTCGTCGTTGTGGTGTGAGGCCCAAGTCGTTGCCCCCCACATGGAAGACCAGCAAGTCCGGCCTTTGCCCACTCGCCACCATCCGAAACACTGCCCCGTAGACCTCTCCCCAGCAAAATCCCCTGTACCCAAACCATTGCACCGTCAACTGGTCCCTCGGAAAGCCCAGCTGCTGGCCCTGCGCTCGAGCTGCAGCCCTCCTCTCGGCCCAGTAGACAGAAGAATGGCCCGCGATCCATGCAACACGGCCTGGGTGGGGGGGAGAAGAAAACAAACAGTGAGAGAAATCAAGGGAAGGGAACCTACCCTCCCCAACATGCTCGCCTTATAGTGTACCCCCCGTTTTTTGTTTTGTTTATTCCAGTAAACCCAAACGCACATAAGAACGGAACCGTACCGACTCCCATCTCCCTATACGCTTCACCGTTTGCCCACTCGCCACCATCCGAAACACTGCCCCGTAGACCTCTCCCCAGCAAAATCCCCTGTACCCAAACCATTGCACCGTCAACTGGTCCCTCGGAAAGCCCAGCTGCTGGCCCTGCGCTCGAGCTGCAGCCCTCCTCTCGGCCCAGTAGACAGAAGAATGGCCTGCGATCCATGCAACACGGCCTGGGTGGGGGGGAGAAGAAAACAAACAGTGAGAGAAATCAAGGGAAGGGAACCTCCCCTCCCCAACATGCCCGCCTTATAGTGTACCCCCCGTTTTTTGTTTTGTTTATTCCAGTAAACCCAAACGCACATAAGAACGGAACCGTACCGACTCCCATCTCCCTATACGCTTCACCGTCTCATCCCCTAGACCCAACCGTGCGGCCTCCGTGGCCGCCCCAATGCGAAAGGAGTGTGTTCCAAACCACTCCGCCCGAAGCCCTAATTTCGTAAGGCACAACCGAAAAACCTTGGTAAATTGGAATCGGGAAAGGGAAGAGCCGTCCGCATGCACCAACAGGGATCCCCCCACCGCCGGCCTCTGGGCCAGGTACCCCTCTACGGCAGCCACCGGGCACAATACCACCCCCGGTAAAGCTCGCAGTGTCACATCCCTGCCCACGCCCTTGACGTCGGTCTTGGAGTTGGCCAGGTGCACCACCACCTTCCCCTCCAGAACCAGAACCCCCGAAACCAGCAGACCCCCTGGTGTAGCACTATTTGCGCACACCAACTCCCCTATCCGGAAAGCCCTGCAAAAGGCCAACAGGAAAGCCGCCCTGAACAGAGACGCCTCAAACCCGCTGAAACAAACCTCTGACAAACATTCTGACAAGGTCCCCCAACACCCACACTGACACCGGGCGCCTGGTGTCAGGCAGCCTGTGGCCCTTCCTATACCTCTTAAGTGCCTGCCTGATGACGAATGTCTTGGTAAGATCAACCTCCCCGCGCAGCCGGAACCAGAAAGCCATCACCGCCATGGTCCTGTCAACCACAGCCGGGGACACCCCTTTGGCCAGCAATTGACAAGCGTACCACATAAAAGCATCCCGGAGCAATTCCCCCACTAATACGCGCTCTAGCCCTCCAGTGACCGCTCTCAAGAGCCCCAGACCTTACTGTATGCGGCCCACGTGGCCAGCGCCAGTGAAGCCTTCATGAGTCCCCCAAGCAGGATGTTCCCAGCTGCCACATCTCGTCCGGGCACGCCTGACCCACCTCCAACGCCTCCGGTGCCACCTTCCGGAATCGGGACCACTGAAAACGAGACAGAGCGTCAGCCACGTCATTCAAATACCCAGGCACATGACGCGTGCGAAAAACTACATTTCGCAACATGCACATTAACACAAGACGCCGCAGCAACCTAACCACTGGCTTCGAAGCAGCAGACTGATTATTCACTGCGTGCACCACCGCCATTCACTTTTGAGAAAGCTTCGGCGAAACGCGTCAAGTGAGGAAGAATTTTGGACTTTTATACAGGACTGGTTTTATAGTGTATTATTCACTTTTTACTTATTGTATTAAAGTATATATAATTTTTAAACCATCCAGTCATTTTTTTTGCCCTCCTTCCTATTTAATACTGCTTTGCTGCTATACCTGGGTCCACTATATCCGGAGGTGGGGATTATTCCACCTGAAATTCTCCAAACTAGAGCAGGTCTTTGCTCTAGTATATGTAAGTAGGATCATCTACTCTTACTACAATATTTTATATTTACGTACTAGACCATGTGGCGTATTTTACTCTTGTTTTTCATATAATGAATACTTACACCTATAAACGCACCAACGATCTGGAACCTCAAGAAATCCATAGACGGGGATTATTCCGTCCAAGCTCTTAACACCGAGCTGATATAGCTCCTCAAAGTGTGAGTGTGAATATAACACCTTTGTTCTTGTGGAATTATATCGTTCATACATACTGTACCATTATTTGTATCTTTGTTTCTCCTTTTTTTTAAAGTTACTCTGCTGGCCAGTATTTCTACTAAACGTATGTACAATTTCTGATCTTTAGCGCTGTTCACCTTTCTATTTTATCTGCACCACCGCCATGTTGTCCGAGAAAAAGACCACCTTCCGGTCCCGCAGCCCCTCACCCCACAGCGCCATCGTGACGGCCAACGGGAATAATTTCAGGAAAGCCAGGTTGCGCATGAGGGGGCTCGTTCCCCACGCTTCCGGCCACCTCTCCGCGCACCATCTCCCGACAAAGTACGCCCCGAAGCCCACGCTACCCGATGCATCTGTGAACAGCTCCAACTCAGCTGCCGACACGCCCTCCTGCCGGAAGAACTCCGTCCCGTTAAAATTCCTCAGGAAGGTGTCCTATACGTCCAAGTCGGCCCTCATGGTCGCGGACACCCGAATGAAATGGCGTGGGGATCGGAGCCCCGCTGTTGCAGCCGATAGGCTGAAGACCCTCCCCATTGGTATAACCCGGCATGCAAAGTTCAGCATCCCAATCAAAGACTGCAGTTGCCGCAGGGTAACCTTACGCACCCGCGCCACCGCTGCCACCGACCCTTTCAGCCCGTCCAGCTTCTCTCACGGCAGCCGACATTCCCCCAGAACCGAATCTATCTCCAGCCCCAGGAAACTAAGGCACGTCGATGGGCCCTCCGTCTTATCCGCCGCCAGCGGAACCCCGAAGCGATGCGCCACTCACTCAATCGTCCGCAGAACGTGCAGGCACGCAGAGGAGTCAGCAGGCCCCACACAAAGGAAATCATCCAAATAGTGCACCACCGAACTACTCCCCGCCTCAACCCGCACCACCCAGTCGAGAAAAGTACTAAATTTCTCAAAGTAGGAGCACGAGATGGAACAACCCATAGGGAGGCACAAGTCCACGAAATATGCCCCCTCGAAAAAACACCCCAGCAGGTGATGACAATCCGGGTGGACCGGCAGCAGCCAAAAGGCGGCCTCGATATCCACCTTTGCCATTAGCGCGCTGCGCCCGGCCCGCTTCACCAGCTGGACCGCCCGGTTGAATGATGCATACGAGACCGAGCATAAATCTTTGTCAATATCGTCATTCACTGACTCGCCTTTCGGGAAGGAGAGGTGGTGAATGAGCCTGAATTTCCCTGGTTCCTTCTTCGGAACCACCCCAAGGGGGGAAACCCGTAAGCCCTCCAGCGGAGGTACCGTGAGCGGGCCTGCCATCCTTCCCAGCCCGACTTCCTTTTCCAGCTCTCCCGCACCACACCCGGGAAGTCCGCAACCGATTTCAGGTTGTGCAACCTCCCCGTTCCCCCCCTCTCCCGGAATGGAATGAAGAACCCTTGCCTAAAACCCGCCCTGAGCACCTCGGCGTCCGCCTTATTACCGTAGCAGCTTAGCCACGGCTCCATCGCATCTAGCTTCACCGGGGTTAAGCCCCGGGGCAGAGGGAGCACCCCCGGCCGCGGCAGCGGCCCCGGCAGTTCCTGACTTTCCTTTCTTGAAACAACGATTGAGCCCGTGAGCACCCCCGTAGCCCGAGCATTCGTGCTTAAAGCAACAGGCGGTCCCCCATTTGCACTGGCCCTCGTTAAAGAGCCAGCATAAGCCCTTTTGAAAGGTGGCCGACGAGGCGGACTGCCCCTTTGCGCCGGCCGTGTGCTGAAAGGGCTGCGCCTTCTGCGCCATCATCAGCTTCATCCAGAGAGGCAGTCAGTTGCCGGAACTGCTCGTCGTACCGCCACCATGCCAACCCCCCCATAGGTGCGGTACGCCTCCCAAATTCCGTCCAAGTAGCAGAACAGGGACGAACATAACCCCGGCAACTTTTCGCCCAGCACGCTGGCCAGCACGCAAAACGCCCGCAACCAGTTACCAAACGACATCGTAATCTTACGATACCGCTTCCGTTTTTCTTCCTCGTCCTTTTTATCCTCCTCTTTGAGGTCAATGAAGTCCTCCAAGGGGAGAAGGGAAAAGATCTCGCAGAACTCACCCTTCCAGAGTTTTTCCTTCACGTCCTGTTGCAGGTCGTCCCCCAGCGGGCCTGCGAAGGAGGCATATGCGTGCTGCCTAGCCGCGTCGGGAATACCCCCTGACAATTCCGCCCGCTCATTCCCCGTATCCGCTGCCTCCGCCATCACCCCAGCGTCTCCGCTGGAGCGAGGCCCCTCTGAACTCCCCCCACTAGTACCCGCGACCCCAGCCCCCGGAGCCCACACCTGACCCACGCTACCCCCCCGTGTCAACCCCGCTCCCAATGAGTGGAGTAGTGCTTGTAGTGTATGAACAGTGCGCTGGAGTGCAGCGACTTGCTGGACTCACCGGCCAAGCCCCTCGTCCCCAGAGTGGCAGGGGATGCGTCACCGAGCGCCAGACGTCCAGGATGAGCGACATCCGTTGATAGTCCGCCAACCGGGGAGCCCACCCGGTGCCTCGCCCATACAGATGGGGAACGGCTCCGAGACCTGGAAATAGGAGAAGAAGTCCTGGGTAGGGTGTACTGAGACCGTGCCCCCTTCCCATCCCGGCCCTGGGAGCGCCTGCCCGCCACCAAAGCCTCCTGCCTACTGCCCCGTACCCGTTGCGCCTGGGCACCCCTGGGACTCCGACTCCTCCCGTCCGTACCCGGGGACCGCCCCTGCTGACCATGGCTGGGGGTAACTGCCCTACCCCTGTCCGAGCTGCATGATGTGCACCGTTGCCGCCGGCACCTACCCACCCGCCCCCCAGGCCCCGTGGACCTAACAGGAGAGGGGCTACCGCTGCTATAACCCGAACCAGACCCCCCCTAGGACTACGCGCATCCAACTGCCCACCCTCCAGGGGAGAACCCAGCCCCCCACCCGAGCGGGCTCCACGCCTAGCATCATCCTGCATCCCCCCAACTCCAAGCACTGCCTCAGCCCCCTTACCAGTCCCACGAGACCTAGCCTGCCCCCACTGCAAAGGCCTGCTCCTGTCACCCGCAGAGGACCCACTCACCCCTAGAGAAGAGCCTGCAGTCCCCCCACGGACCAGTTAAGGACTGTGCCTCCTAGACCACAAATGTGTGCTGCAAGCGCTTTATTAAAATCCTATGGTCAATAGTGTCAAATGCCGCTGAGAGGTCCAAGAGGATTAGGATGGAGTAATCACCTTTGTCTCTCGCTATACGGAGATCATTTACCACTCGGACTAGCACTGTTGCTGTGGCATGTAAGATACTCCACCTTATTTCTTTGTGTTGGCATCTGAAACCTGACTGGAAAAGGATTAAAGATGTTCAAGCTTGATAGATGGGCCTCCAGTGCCACTACTTTTTCAATTATTTTCCCCAGAAATGGAAGGTTGGATACTGGTCTTTAATCAGCCATGCAATCTGGGTGTAATAAAGGTTTCTTTAGGAGTGGTTTTACCACAGCTTCTTTTAGAGGATCTGGGAAGTCTCCAGTTTTTAGTGAACACTGCACTATTTTTGTAGGGCTGGGGCGAGTGTTTCAATGCATGCTGATATAAGCTGAGTTGGAGCAGGGTCTAAGTCACATGTAGTAGGGTGTAACTTCTGAATGGTTCTTTTAACTCCCTTTATTTCCACATTTGTAAAAGTGGACCATAAACTTGGGAAATCTGGCATTCCATTATTGTTCGGATTGAGGAAATCTTGTCTCTGAAGAAGATCACAAATGCTTTACACTTATCCTGAGAAAAGTTAGTGGGGATATGCATGCATGTTGGTTTGTAGAGATATTATGCATGCATGCTGGTTCGCGTGATAAAAATGAAGATTTTTTTCTGCGTTATCTTGACTTGATATTCGTTTAGATATTTGGTAAGAGTGGCTTTATGCCCTGGATCATGTGTCCTGCGACACTTTCTCTCGAGTTTACAGCCTGTTCTCTTAATTTCTCTGATGGTGTTATCAGTGCATTGATGTGGGTTTTGACAGTGCATACTTTAGAAACAGAGTGTCTTCTAATGGGGATCACACAAAGAGGTTTCCTTGATTATGAGGCACTACACTGTATTCAAATTGCCTTGGTTTTTGTCAATTTAGGGCAGACTAGAAGATTTAATTTCACCTGCTCCTAGCAGCAAAATTAAATAAAGGATTTGTCATGCCATCCCTGCAAGCTGGCATTTGGCAGAGCATTGGAAATAAATAAATTGCTTTGGCCGAGGTATGTTTGTTGGTATCAGATGTGGTTGTTCCTGTCAGGAACAGCTGACGTCCTAGGATTTTCACACACTATATTCTTTTGAGATTACAGAGATTAGTGTTAAAAAAATACAAAAATAAATACATCGACTGATTTTGGTGGATGGAAACAGCTTGTTAATATGTGAAGGCAAAGGAGAATAGCCCTGCTTGTTCATGTGAAAGAAAAGCCATACATACTCAAAAAAAACTTTTTACCACAGTGATGAGAAGAGGAAAATATCGAAGTGGATTAGCTAAAGAAAATAATGTCAGCTTACATTAAGAAAATAATACAGAAGGCACATAATTATCAAAACTCTGTGACTGAAAATATGAGATATATTAAGATATATGAATTAATATCATAATCTCAGAATTAAATTGTGTGTATATATAGATATAAAGATATTTTTTTATCTTGGGTGGCATATATTCCTCATTCCCGGGTTCTCTACCAGAGGCCTTGGAGTCTGAGGGTTCTGTGTCTTAGCTGTTCCTAGAAATGCACTCTTCTGGAGAGCGACTTTAGATGTCCCACCTGGAATCTGTTGAGACATCTGAGATCACTGTCCAGAAGAGAGTATGAAGCAAGAACCTAGACCTGGACAGGATCAAGAACCTAGGCCTGGTATTCAAGCAGGTCTATGTTCTATGTATGTATATGTATATACACATACATATATATTTAATGCAACAAGCAGATGACAGGATCATCCACAAACTGTGGTTTATGTAGAAATTCTGGAGTAAACTGAGAATTTTTAAGCCAATAGAATGTTCCTGGAGATTCCTCTAGTTTTAGAACTTTGTTTAGGAATTACTCTTTATATATAACCTCATTCTCTTGAGTCATGACGAGTTGAGGCGTGGGTAAGGTATAAAACCTCCCTTGTACTAATGTAGGACTCATTTATTAATTTTGTTTTGGTTGTTGGCTGTTTTGTGGTGGTTGGCTGGGAAGCGCTGATTAGCCACTAATTAAAAGTAATATTTTGTTTTCATTTTGTATTAATCCTGTTTTAGAAACAGGATTGTTCATTGTAATAGAGATTAATGGTAAACAAAACTTTTTCAAACTAATTTCAGACTAATTGAACAGACATGTGAGCTAATTTGGGGTGATCCAAAAAAGGGGAAAATTTTCGGAACAAATGAACTAACCAAACCGAAAATTATTTCCATGCACATATCTCATAGATAACAACAGTGTATACAATGAATTAAACTGTTATTTTGTTCTATGCCAGATACACATTTATGTGTATGAAATTATAGGTACAAAAAAACAATACAAAACAACAAAGCCCTCAATTGAAACTATTCTAGCAACCTACTTTTTTACCCTGCACTTACCTTTTGTGTCACTTTATCCCTCTCCCTCTAGAATGTAAGCTCATAGGGGCCTTAAACCCCTATGTTTCTGTGTGTCCAACTTGTCTGGTTACAAATACTTGTCTGTCAATTAGGGGTCCATAAGGGCCGGACTGGGAACTTAAAGCAGCATTATGTGCAGATATAGAAGTGGAAATTATAACTTCAAACTGAAAACTATTACTCCAATGTGAGATAAATCACTCATATGGCTTCAAAATAAACAAAAGAGCAGATTTCTTTTAACCCCCTTCAGGACGGAGTCAATAGTGCACGTTCTGATCAAAACAAAACGTAAACAAAAACTGGAATTTGCACTATATGTCTGTTCACCCGTAGTTCCCCTCTTTCAAATTATATGCACCCACACTTATTATATATCATTTTGTTCAGGAGAAACAGGGCTTTAATCTATCATTAACTATTCATATGTGGAACATAATTTATTATGAATAAAATTAAAAAAAATGTGAGAAAATAAGATTTTTTTTAAAAATTTTCATTTCCGTCTGACATTTTAACTGTTTTTTAACTGTGAATGTCATAACACTGTTTTACTGCAAAAAAATGCACATATTTGTAATCAGCGATGTCTCACGAGTACAACAGTACCCCCCATTAACAGGTTTTATGTTGTTTTGGAAAGTTACAGGGTCAAATATAGAACATTCCATTTTCAAATTGAAATTTTCCAGATTAGTAATGTTACCTTTGAGACGGTGTGGTAGCCCAGGAATGAGAATTACCCCCATAATGGCATAGCATTTGAAAAAGTTGACAAGCCAAGGTATTGAAAGTGGGGTATGTTTAGTCTTTTTTAGTAGCCCCTTTTTTAGTAGCCACAAACACTGGCCAAAGTTAGCGTTCATATTTGTTTTTGTGTGAAAAAAACAAAAAACGAATATTTGGCCAGTGTTTGTGACTAAGTGGCTACTAAGAAAGACTGGACATACCCCACTTGCAATACCTCGGGTTGTCTACTTTTGCAAATGGTATGCCATCATTGGGGTAATTCTCATTCCTGGGCTACCATACGCTCTCAAAGGCAACATAACCAATCTGGCAAATTTCAATGTGAAAAAAAATAAATGCAAGCCTTATATGTGACTCTCTAACTTTCCAAAACACCATAAAACCTGTACATGGGGGGTACTGTTATTCTCGGGAGACTTCACTAAACACAAATATTAGTGTTTTAAAACAGTAAAACATATTACAACAATAATATAGACCATAAAAGTGCCTTTCCCTTGTAAAAAATGCGAAAAACGTCACTTTTACTTAAAATATCATAGTTGTAATACAATTTACCAGTTTGAAACACTAATATTTGAGTTCAGCGAAGTCTCCCGAGTAAAACAGTACCCCCTATGTACAGGTTTTATGGTGTCTTGGAGAGTTACAGGGTCAAATATAGTGCTTGCGAATTAAATTCTCTGCTCTTTCTCCCTGTGTTGTCAGGCATGTCAAACAAATTTTAATCAATCAAATCACATAATTACGTTAAAAGATTATTTAAATATACACATAGAATTTTAATATATATGCATTTATAGGTATTTAAATTCTACGTGTATACTAATGTAATCTTTTATGTAATTATATGTATTTATCTATATATATATATATTTGCGTTTATTTGTATTTTATATATAGATAGATATATATATATAGAATGTCATTCTAAGTGTATTTTGTTACCGATATATATATATATTAATAACAAAATATAGTTAGACTGAAATTACATATGCATATATAATTTATATTAAATTTTGTTTCAATATTTTATTAATTTATTTTATTATTTTATTTATTTATTATTTTAATTATACGTATTTATATATAATATATATGTACATCTATTATATATATAATATATATACATATTATATATATGTAACGTCATTCTAAGTGTATTTTAATATTAATATATGTACTTATATTAATATTAAAATACACTTTGTATGACGTTACATATATATAATATGTATATATATTATATATATAATATATATACATATTATATATATATATAAAAATATATTTAATTTTTTTTTTTTTTTTTTTGTAATTCTTTATTTTTCTGTGCAGGAGGTTACAGACAAATCATCAGACGCCACAACAGCGTACGTCAAGAACAACAAAGACTAGACAGTGGCATTCTAATTTGCACATTTTTATATAAGTTACTCGTGTACCTAAGCTGTTGTATCTATCAAATAAGGGTTAGCTAGAATAGCTAGTACAAGGCAGGGTGAGAGATACAGGCAATCATCGGTACGTTAATAGATATGGTTAGGCGCTTGTCAGGCTAGAATGTCAGCTGGAGGCATACTTTACTGGTCTAGTGCGCTGCATCATTTGTGTTTTACATTGGAACCGCTAAACATTTATAGTAGTGTAATGTGCGGATGTTAGGACTTCGTTAGCCATGGATTAAAGCATATTAAAGGATGCAAGGGTGCGGCTATCACCTATCAAGACAGGACTATTATTAGGGTCGAGCTCGTGAGCCGTAGCTAGTCTGTGAGAGGGGAGATTGAGTGTCTATTTCTGATTGTGAGGGAGCGCCCCTACATCTGGGTACATAGGAAACATAATAATAAACGCGGAGAGTGAAATGGTTAATACGGCCCTACGCTGGATAGAGCAAACAGGTTAGAGTGTTGGTTCAGAGATCGGGTGTGATGTGAGTGGGCTATTTAGTTATTGGCTGTGTTGCAATATTTTGACCTGTTGTTACCTGACTATGTGTGGGTATGGAAAGCATTAGACATACTGGTTATATCCAGTGTCATTTCCAGTGGTCGGCTTGTGTGGGTATGCCTGCTGCCCCAACGGTGGGTTTGGTAAAGTGGGGGGGGGATTTCGCTCATGAGCGATGTGTGCTGGTTTAGGCGATACATAGTAGTAATGTGCTATTCGTGGTGGTGCGCGGTTCTGAAGGCATGTCGTCAGGTAAGTTAATAAATGAGGATCTGGCAACTATGTGCAGAGAGAACTGAGGCTAGCTAGGGCGTATAAACATGGCTGAAAATATCCGCCGGGTATAGGGGGTCATGTTCCAACACGTAGAGGCCTGTTGCCCAGTGAGCACCTAAGTGTGTAGGTGTCTATGGAGGCATTAGAGAAGGGTGGTCTTGACAACCGGGGGGTACTATCAGGTATGTATATGTACTATCCTACGGCTGTGGTCTCATGGGGACTGAACGTGAAACATTCAAAGTAATATAATGCAGTTGTGACTATTAAGGATAGTTCGCTGTCAGAAAAGGAAACACAACAAAAAAGAAGAAAAGTTCCATTCGAGCCAGGCAGTGATTAGACGGGCCCAGAGGGAAAGTCATTTGCAGTTCCTCACGTGTTTGCCGTGCTTGCAGGCACTCCGGCCGGTAGTCTGGGTACGAATTCCGCTGCCCTGGCCGGGTCCCAAGACGGTGGGTTCTTGGGTCTTTCTGCCGGTACTGGTAGCGGGTCTGTGGGTAGGTCCAGCTGCCTCAGAAGTGCCGGTGCCTCAGTTATACAGCGTGCTGAGAGTGTGGTGTCCCCCTTAGTGACCAGCAGGGTGTGTGCCGGGCCCCATCGGTAACGTATGTGGTGAGCCCGCAGGGTGGAAGTTAGCTGTTGGAAGGTCCTTCTCCATGCTAGGGTCACCCCCGAGAGGTCTGCATAGAAGGTAAGATGCATATCTTCGAAGAGGTAGGGTGAGTTGTTGCGGACGGCCACCAGGACTGCAGCCCTGTCCCTGTAGGTCTGGAATTGTATCACAACGTCTCTCGTGGCAGCAGTCGGCGCTTTGGCGGGTTTTGGGACACGGAAGATGCCGTCAATTGTTCCAGCTTTTACCATCTTTGGTTGTAGTAAGGCCGTGAGAAGCCGCCGGGCGACATGAGGCAGCTCAGCTTCGGGTATGTTTTCACTGATGCCCCTGACCTTGAGGTGCTTTTGTCGTCGTTTATCTTCGAGTTCTGCAAATCGCATGTCATTCAGAGTGATTTGTTGCCTAAGCTCTTGTACCTCCTGCTGGAGCTGGCGGAGTTGACCAGTGTGGGTGCTTGAAGTGTTTTCCACTGCTCCCAGTCGACCAGTGAGGCCCCGCAGGGTGTCCCTAAGCGATGCGACGTCCGCTGAGATTTTGGCATGGTGGTCCGCCATGAGGTCCCTGATGGCCTCCATGCTTACTGGCGTGGGTGCCGAGTTCGGCAACTGTTGTGTCCTCGCTGGCGGTGAGGGTCGGCTTGCCGGGATGTGTTCCCCCCTTCCTCATCCGACGTCTCGGTATAAAAATCCGAGCATCCGCCGTGTAAGGACGCCATGTTTGAACCCGCGGCTCCTCGGGCCTGCCGCCACATCTCATCGATGTTCCTGCCTGACGCGGGCTTCTCAGGTTTGAGCTTTTTATTTTTCTTCCCCATTAGGAGCGTGTAGACTTTGTGGTTGTTCTGGGGATATTCCAACCTTTAATTTAATTTATTTTTAAACATGTTTATTTTATTTGATTGATATTTCAAACAGTCCCCCTGCTGGCAGATCCATAGCCAGCTATAGGGGGCCATGTGATCGCTCTTTGAGAGCGATCACATGGCCCCCAGGGGCCTCAATTGCCGGAGGGGGGCTGCCTGGGCTGTCAGGCAGCCCTCCAGAAGAGGATCGCGGCGGAGGTAAGTACAACTCACCTCCTGGGGCTGCAAGCCGTTACGGCGTACAATGCCGTCGCAACGGCTTTAAAGCCCATTTAATGCGTGACGGCATGCATAGGCGTGCGCACGGGGTGTGCCGGGGCTGTGTCCGAGGACCCGACACAGGAGGGGGCCGGCGGCTTGCCCACAATGCCGCCGGGTGCGAGGCCCCTCCTGTCCGTCTGCCCTGACGGAGATCCAGCCTCAGTCTGCAGCTCTGCCGGGAGTGAGCTGCAGACTGAGGTGTCTCGCGATCTCCAGACTGTCAGAGCGTTGCCGCGGCAACGCTCTGCCTGGAGATCGCGAGACTCACCATGTGGTCTGCAGCTCACTCCCTGCGGAGCTGCAGACTGAAGAGAGAGGGCGCCCACTGGACCACCAGGGAAGGTATTTAAACCCCCTTTCTACCCCATGTCACTTACTGCCCCACCCCCTTCTACTCCCTGTCACTCACTGCCCCCAACCCCCACTACCCCCTGTCACTCACTGCCCCCCACCCATCCCCCTGTTACTGCCCCCTGCCCCTCTACCCCCCCTACCCTCTGCCACTGCCCCTCTACCCCCCTAACCCCTGTCACTGACCCTCCATTCCCCTCACCTCCTGTCACTACCCCTCTACCCCCTGTCACTGCCCCTCCACTCCCCCACATCCCCTGTTACTGCCTCTCTACCCCCTAACCCCTGTCACTACCCCTCTACCCCCAACCCCTGTCACTACCCCTCTACCCCCACAACCCCTGTCACTACCCCTCTACCTCCACAACCCCTGTCACTGCCCCTCCACTCCCCTCACCCCATGTCACTGCCCATCTACCCCCTAACCCCTGTCACAACCCCTCGTCCCTCCAACCCCTGCCACTACCCCTCTACCCCCCTAACCCCTGTCACTAACCGTCTACCCCCGCTACCCCCGTCACTGCCCCTCCACCCCCCCAACCCCTGTCACTGCCCCTCCACCCCCTAAACCCTGTCACTGCCCCTCCACCCCCCTAACCCCTGTCGCTGCCCCTCCAACCCCCTACCCCCTGTCACTGCCCCTCCAACCCCCTACCCCCTGTCACTGCCCCTCCACCCCCTAACCCCTGTCACTGCCCCTCCACCCCCCTAACCCCTGCCGCCCACACAGTGCACCCCTCACAATCATACACACTGTACCCCACACACTGCATCCCTCACAATCACACACACTGTACCCCTCACAATTACACACACTGTACCCCTTACAATTACACACACTTTACCCCCCACACACTGCACCCCTCACAAGTAAGGGACATTTCTTTATGTTTAGTTGGTGCTCAAATTTGAGCTAGGATTTATTTTGTAGATTTTCCTTTCTGTTGTGCTGCAGTTTTGAACAAACTGATTTCTGTATGGATTTTGTGCACGCTATAAATAAACCACACCATTTTTGCACCAGAGACTGTTGTTCTATGCCTGTTACCCTAGAAGACTGTGTTGCTTTGCCCATAAAGGTCACAAGATGGTGGAGAATGCAGGCATTTAAAGCACATTTATACGGTCTGTGGGCATAGGCGTGCGCAGCCTATTGCATTAGGGTGTGCACCCTAAAGCACAAGCACACGCCGCATATATATATGTGTATATATATATATATATATATATATATATATATATACACATACATACACACACTGGTGTGTGTGTGTGTGTGTGTGTGCTGTTAGTGTGATGTGTGTGACGGTGCTGGTAGTGTGCTATGTGGGTGAGGGTGTTTGTGTGTGCGCACTTGTGAGGGTGCTGTTAATGTACTGTGTGTGAGGGTGCTGTTTGTGTGTGTGTGTGTGTGTGCGCTTGTGAGGGTGCTGTTAATGTACTGTGTGTGAGGGTACTGGTAGTGTGCTGTGTTTGTTAGGGTCCTGTTTGTGTTTGTGAGGGTACTGTTAGTGTGCTGTGTGTGTGAGGGTGCTATGTGTGTTGGTGCTGTGTATGTCTGTGGGTGCTGTATGTGTGTTGGTTCTGTGTATGTCTGTGGGTGCTGTATGTGTGTGGGTGCTGTATGTGTGTGGGTGCTGTATGTGTGTGGGTGCTGTGTGGGTGCTGTGTAATGTACAAGTAATGTGCTCTGTGTACTGTGTATGTCTGTGGGTGCTGTGTGGGTGCTGTGTATGTCTGTGGGTGTTGTATGTGTGTGGGTGCTGTGTATGTCTGTGTGTGCTGTATGTGTGTGGGTGATTGTGGGGGTGGAGGTGGGGGTACATTACTTGCTATCCCCCCTCCCTTCTTACCTTTTGTAGGGAGGGGGGATCCTTGTTGCTGCTGATTCCATCCCTGGTGGTCCAGTGGAGAGTGAACTCTAGCCCCTCTGGGGCTAGAGTTCACTCTCGCGAGATTTGAGCGTTGCCGAGGCGACGCTCATATCTCGCGAGAGGAACCCGGCAGAGCTGCCAGCAATAGCTCCGCCGGGTCCTCTCCTGCCTCCCTCCCTGCATGTGGGTCAGTGAGGAGGGAGGCTGAGAGCAGAGCCGGCGCTCGGATAGCGCCGGCTCTGCATGAGCCGACAGGGGAGATCCTGAGATCTCCCCTGCCGGTCTCAATATACATAGGCGTGCCGCGGGATTAGGGTGTGCCCAGGCACACCCGGCACACCCCGTGCGCACGCCTATGTCTGTGGGTATAGAGGCCTAAGGTACTGCGACTCTGCAAACTGAGACTGGTTGTTTGAAACAGTGGCCTGCAGGTGTGGTGTGTGTGGTATTTACCAAGTGGCTGAAAGAAAAAAAAAAAAAAAAAACAACAAGCAAGATGGAAGAGTTAGTAAAAGCCTTGGTACAGGCCACTACTACCCAGCAAGACACAAACCGTGTAACAGCGGCGCAGATCAGTAGCCTCATGGAGACACAGCGACAGGCTGTTGCGGTCCAACAGGAGACAAACCGCTTATTGGCCATACAAATAAACTGCATTATTGAAACTCAGCGGGAAGACAGAGACAAACTAACAAGTGCTTTGCAACAAACCATGCTGTCAAGTGTAACTACCCCTACTATGGATAGGGGGCGCCGGATTAGAGTTACTGACTTTTTACATAAAGTGAGTGAGGTTGATGACATGGAGGCTTACCTGACAACCTTTGAAAGGATTGCTACCCAAGAAGGATGGCCTCCAGGTCAGTGGGCAGGATTATTAGCCCCTTGCCTCAGTGGAGAATCACAGAAAGCGTATGATGATTTGCCTCTCAGCCAAGCACAAGACTATGACCGATTTGAAAGCGGAAATACTAACACGGCTTGGAGTTACGCCTGCAGTGCGAGCCCAAAGATATAATGCTTTAGTTTATGATACCGAAAAACATGGTGCAATGTTGGTATACACACAAATGTCTGCTTTAACAAGTACTGGTGGTATTAATCATGTCAAATCTGTAAATATGGAGGGGAGGAGTGTGCAAGCACTCTTAGATTCTGGGAGTGAGGTTTCATTGGTAAAGAGATCTTTACTTCAGAGTGAGCAAGTTGATAAAATTCACGTGTTGGATATAATGCATACATGGTGACACCCACACGTATCCCATGGCCGAGGTGGAATTTGCTACCGCGGTAGGGGTGATAAAACATAGAGTTGGGGTGGTACCATCATTGCCTTATGATGCTGTATTGGGGCGTGATTTTCCCCTCTTTCGGAAAATTTGGGAAGATACTGTAATAAAACAGGATAAACGTACAGAGGTAGATGCAGAAACAGTGGGGTTAGAGAATGGTTTCCCTTTTTCTACGATTGATTTGGAGCAATATAGTGAAAATTAACCCACTGTCGTATGTTTGGGTGAGGAAGGGGAACACAATGAAAGTGATTCCTCCCAAGTAGACAATCTAAGGGAAGAGGTGGAGTTCCATCATCTAGGTATTAGCTCAGGAAATTTTAGGGCTGCCCAATGGGAGGATCAAACATTGGTAGCTGCCCGTAACAATGTTCAGGTAGTGGAAGGTACTCCTGTTAACCCGGAAACCCAATTGTCCCTTCCCTATTTTGCAGAAAAAAATAATTTACTTTACCGAGTAGAGAGGAGGGGGGTTGAAGAGGTTGAGCAATTACTGGTACCTCAATCCCACAGAAACCTAGTCTTAAAACTAGCTCACAGCCATGTATTGGGGAGGCATCTTGGGAATGAAAAAAACAGGGAGAGAGTACTAAGAAGATTTTACTGGCCAGGAATTTACTCTGCTATAGAGCGATTTTGCAAGTCATGCCCAGAATGCCAAAGAAAGGCTCCATTCCAAACTTTCCGTAATCCCCTCATTCCTCTTCCCATTATAGAAGTCCCATTTGAAAGAATTGCTATGGACCTGGTTGGTGCTTTACTTAAATCCGCTAGGGGGCACCAATATATATTGGTAGTACTAGATTATGCTACCCGGTATCCCGAAGCTATACCTTTAAGAAATACCTCAGCTAAAACCATTTCCAGAGAGTTAATGTTTATGTTCAACCGGGTTGGACTACCTATAGAAGTACTTACAGACCAAGGTACTCCTTTCATGTCACGAGTGATGAAAGAGCTATGTAACTTATTGAAGATTAGACAATTGAAAACTTCAGTGTATCACCCACAAACTGATGGGTTAGTGGAAAGATTTAATAAGACATTAAAAGCAATGCTCCGTAAGGTAATTGATAAAGATGGTAAGAATTGGGATCGTTTGCTCCCATATCTAATGTTTGCTATCAGAGAAGTACCCCAAGCTTCCACAGGGTTCTCACCTTTTGAATTATTATATGGCAGACATCCTAGAGGTCTCCTTGATGTTGCAAAGGAAACATGGGAACAGGAACACACGCCTCATAGGAGTGTTATTGAACATGTGGCACAAATGCAGGATCGCATTGAGGCCATAATGACAATTGTCAGGGAAAATATGGAGAGAGCTCAGGAAGCCCAGAAAGCTAGTTATAACAGGAATGCTAGACTTAGGGTCTTTCAACCTGGAGACAGGGTTATGGTACTAATCCCCACAGTAGAAAGTAAATTCCTGGCAAACTGGCATGGCCCATACGAGATCATTGAACGAGTCAATGAGGTTAATTATAAGGTGAGACAACCTGGTAGAAGAAAGCCCGAACAAATATACCACATAAATTTACTTAAACCCTGGACAGACAGAGAGGCCTTGATGGCCATGACAGATAAAGTTCCTCTGACCAAAGTAGACAAAGTACCAGAGGTTAACATTGCTGACACTCTAGCACCTCATCAGAGAAATGAGGTCCGAGAGTTTGTTCTCAGAAATCGGGATGTGTTTGCTCCAGTACCCGGAAAGACTCATGTTATTAAACATGACATAATTACGGAACCTGGAAAAAGGGTTAACTTAAAACCCTACCGAATCCCAGAGGCCAGAAAAGAAGCCATCAAAGCAGAGGTCCGAAAGATGCTTGAGCTAGGGGTTATCGAGGAATCACAAAGTGAATGGAGTAATCCTATAGTGTTGGTACCCAAGCCAAATGGAGAAATCAGATTCTGTAATGATTTCAGAAAATTAAATGAGATATCTAAATTTGACGCTTATCCCATGCCTAGGGTTGATGACCTAATAGAGAGATTAGGACGGTCCAGATATCTGACTACATTAGATCTGACTAAAGGTTACTGGCAAGTTCCCTTAACGGAGCGGGCCAAAGAAAAAACTGCTTTTTCCACACCAGATGGTTTATTTCACTATAGAGTCTTACCTTTTGGGTTGCATGGTGCACCTGCCACCTTCCAAAGAATGATGGATAGAATCCTTAGGCCCCATAGTGAATACGCGGCTGCCTACCTTGACGATGTGGTTATACACAGTACAGATTGGGAAACACACCTTCCCCGAGTTCAGGCAGTAATAAAGTCTATACGAGATGCAGGTCTAACTGCCAATCCATCCAAATGTACGATAGGTTTGGAGGAGGCTAAGTATTTGGGCTACACTATTGGGAGGGGTCTCCTGAAACCACAGAAAAGTAAGGTAGATGCTATTGTGGATTGGCCATGTCCTGTGACAAAGAAACAAGTTCGGGCATTTCTGGGCTTAGTGGGCTACTACCGTAGATTCATACCTAACTTTGCTACGATCGCAAACCCGTTGACAGAACTAACTAAGGCAAAAGGCCCAGTTATGATTAAGTGGACTCCCGAGGTAGAGAAGGCATTTAGTACCCTGAAGGAGGTTTTGTGTGCTGACCCAATTTTGGTTGCCCCTGACTTTACAAAAGAATTTGTGGTACAGACAGATGCGTCTGATGTGGGCCTAGGAGCGGTTCTTTCTCAGGTACACAGGGGAGAAGAACATCCCATTATGTACCTGAGCAAGAAGCTGAATCCCCATGAACAGAGATACTCAGTGGTTGAGAAAGAATGCTTAGCCATAAAATGGGCACTGGAAACACTTAAGTTTTATCTGTTGGGGAGAAGGTTCAAACTTGTCACAGATCATGCGCCATTGACGTGGATGAGACATAACAAGGAAACAAATGCCAGAGTAACTAGGTGGTTCCTTAGTCTTCAGCCATATAACTTCTCTATGGAGCATAGAGCTGGTAAAGACCAGGGGAATGCAGATGGTTTATCCAGAGTCCATTGTTCGTTGTCAAAGGTCGCTACGACCGATGGGTCTAAGCTGGCGGGGGGGATATGTGACAGAGTCTATGGGAGGGTAATAGAAGGAAGGTATCTAGGACCCAGAATCCTCCATAGTCTATACTCATTCACCTGCCCAATTAGCAACTGCTGAGGCTTTAATTAGCAGGTCTCAGAGCAGAAAGAGTCAGATACAATCTGACCTGCAGAGAGAGAGCAGGTCTGTGCAGAGCAGCATCTAAACAATGTGCTAAAGGTTGGTGAAACCAATGCTTATTTTTGATTTGTGTAGTTTATTACCCTGGTGAGTAAGGGACATTTCTTTATGTTTAGTTGGTGCTCAAATTTGAGCTAGGATTTATTTTGTAGATTTTCCTTTCTGTTGTGCTGCAGTTTTGAACAAACTGATTGAAACATAGAAACATAGAATGTGACGGCAGATAAGAACCATTCGGCCCATCTAGTCTGCCCAGTTTTCTAAATACTTTCATTAGTCCCTGGCCTGTATGGATTTTGTGCACGCTATAAATAAACCACACCATTTTTGCACCAGAGACTGTTGTTCTATGCCTGTTACCCTAGAAGACTGTGTTGCTTTGCCCATAAAGGTCACACTACAGTATGCATGTGATCTACTGTTTGTTACTGGGGGTAATGAACCTAAGAGAAGATTGATAAAGAGTCTTTTTCAATTCCCATGACATTTGTTCAGCCATCAAACAGAGTTGTGGTCAAGGGTAATGGTATTATACAGCATTATTTCCAGCACTGCCTTAACCCTCATGGGCATGGAGTTCACCAGAGCTTTGATACAGTGTGCGTGTATGGTCTGAGCACTGACAGGCTGACCCCCCCACCCCTTCAACCTCTGCAGTAATGCTGGCAGCACTCATACATCTATTCCCCAAAGACAAGCTCTGGATATGACACTGCCCATGGCGGTGCCTGTTCTGAGTGGAACCTGTCCTGTTAAACCGCTGTATGGTCCTGCCCACCGTGCTGCAGCTCATTTTCAGGGTCTTAGCAATCTTCTTATAGCCTAGGCTATCTTTATGTAGAGCAACAATTCTTTTTTTCAGATCCTCAGAGAGTTCTTTGCCATTAGGTGCCATGTTGAACATCCAGTCACCAGTAAGAGAGAGTGTGAGCGATAACACAAAATTTAACACACCTGCTCCCCATTCACACCACAGACCTTGTAACACTAACGAGTCAGAAAATGGCTAATTGGGCCCAATTTAAGGGGTGTACTCACTTTTGTTGCCAACGGTTTAGACATTAATAGCTGTTTGTTGAGTTATTTTGAGGACAGCAAATTTACACTGTTATACAGGCTGTACACTTACTACTTTACATTGTAGCAAAGTGTAATTTTCTTCAGTGTTGTCACATAAAAAGATATATTAAAATATTTACAAAAATGTGAGGGGTGTACTCACTTTTGTGAGATACTGTATAGTGGAAACTTTATTCATACTTACCGTAATTTTCTTTTCCTGGCTATTAGTAATGGCAGCATATACATTATGGGTTAGCTCCGCCCCTTACAGCCGATAGGACAGGAAAAACACAAAAGGCTTTAAAAAAAAAAAAGGCTCCATTCCTAGGTCCTCAGTCAGTTACATGCGCTACAGTGGATAAATAGAGACATTAATGGGTGGGTAGTATATGCTGCCATGAATAATCGCCAGGAAAAGAAAATTACGGTAAGTATGAATACATTTTCCACTTTCCTGACTAATCAGGGCAGCATTTACATCATGGGAATACCCAAGCTAACAAAGTGAGGGACAGAAGTGTAAATAACTGCCAGTCAAGTAATCAGAACAATTCAACATAGATTAGAAGATTGAACTGAGTTAAGTACTTGACGTCCAAATTGCGCATCATTGACTGATTTACCGTCCAGTATGAAATGCCGGACAAACGTGTCTAAAGAGGTCCAAATGCCAGCTTTGCAAAGAGTGCCAGCAGAAACAATTGCCATAGATCCTGCAACAGCATGAGTGAAGAGTGCCCTGATACCCTTCGGCACAGGTAGAGAATGACATTATTAAGCTTTCCCCTTAGGCAGGATCTCAGGTGCCAAATGCAAGACAACCATATCCTGTTGAAAAATAGTGAATGGGGGTTCACACATTCTCCTTGCTAAGGTACAAGCCACCAGCAACAGCACTTTTCTGTGCTAACATCATGGAAGTTCCTGCTAAAGGTTCGAATGATGGTTTAGTCAGAGCCTGTAAGACCAGTGGTACGTCACATATTAGCTTCACCTTCAGTGGAGGTTTGAGTTGAATTGCTGCTTACATGAAGTAATGCACCAGGGGCTCCAATGTTCAATGGGCACCCATCAATGTGGAAAGTGCAGATATGTGCTCCTCTAAAGTGTTATAACTCAGATCATTTCTAGGCCTGATTAGGGAGTAATTTCAACCTCTATTCTTGAGACCAACAGACAAATTCATGCCAAATTTGTGTAAAGTATTTATAGAACTGTAACAGGATCTTAATGACAGTCTCAGGGATGCCTATACTTATAGAGACTCCCGCAGCAACACCAGAACTTGAGGATCTTGGTGTGTCAAGAGAGGTCTGGATGTACTGGAATTTCCCTTGGAGGTTCCAGATTCATCTTATTCATCATAGGAGTTTAGAGTCTACGTGGCCTTCCACTGTCACCTTTTGAATTACCTTTAGGAAAATTGAGAACAGGAAAAATATGTACTTCAGACTAAAATTCCAAATTTGAGTCAGCATATAGTCAAATCTAGAAAAATACTTATGGACCTGGTAGTTCTGAGAAATGACCATCAGATCTACGTAGGGTATCAGTCAAATCTGAGTCAACCCTGAGGATAGGTGGGGACATAGTTGCCATTCCACCTTGTCCACAGTTGTACGGCTCAGGTAATCAGCCATTGTATTCTGAGCCCCTGATTGTTCTTATGCGCCCTGATCATCATGGGCTGTAATGCCTTAATCAGTAAGTGGCTGTGAGACCCACCTTGATGATTGATATAGGATACAGTTGCATTTATATTTGAGCAAATTGGGACCCACTTGTTCTTCAGCAACCCTTTGAAGTGAAGAAGAGCCATGGAAAGGAGCCCTGTAATTCCATACAATTGAATGGTGATCTTGTGCCTTCCCTTATCTACAGACCTTGTGAAACAGGTACAAACACTGTGCAACCAATCTTTGAAAACTGCAATCCGAGCTTATAATTGACCACTGAGGCTCTGTGCACTGGAAACCTATATATATATTCTCTCTTTTCAGCTACCAGGTAAGGTGTAACCCTACTGATGGTGACATCGTCAGTGGCTGGCTCCAATTAATCTTTCTCTTGTTGAACCTAGATAGGAAGGACCTTTGAGGAATCCTGAGATGCCATTGGGTCCATCTGACAAGTCTGATGGTGGAAGCTAGGATTCCTGGTAGTTGCATATGCTTTCTTGCTGTTACCAAGAGAAAATGAAGAAACTGGAAGAGAAAACTTTCACAATCTGTGTAACTGTTCCTCAGATAGGGAAACAGCAGAGCATAGAATTTTCCACCCATAAATGTCAACCTATGAGCTGATGTGAAATTGCTTTTCTTGATATTCATCAATCAGCTAAACTTCAGGAGTTCTGAAATAATTATATCCCTCTGTGTGACTGACTTGTGTGGGTCTGAGGCTACCAGAAGTAGAACATCCAGATAATGGAACCAGGTGGTGTTCTTGAATCTTAATATCACTAAAAGCACATATAAGGTTCTTGGGGCTGCAGTGAGGACAAATGGTAGGGCACTCAATTGGAAGTTTTCTTCTGAGATAATGGTGAAGATCTAGGGCTATTGGAATGTGATAGTAAGCATCCTTGAGATATATATAGAGATAAGGAAATTATCCTTCCAAATTGCTTGAGATATGGATCTGATTGACTCCATCCTGAAGACTCTGACATTCAGCCTTTTGTTGGCCCTTCTTAGGTCCAGTATAGACTTCCATGTGCCTTTTCTTTTAGCACCAGAAGAGAGGCGAATATTGTCCCTGGAACCGCTCTTGTTATGGGACCTAAGAAATCACCGCTTCGTCCAGAAGGCTTCTTACATATTTCTTCAGTGCTATACATATTCATCTGTCTGAATTCTCTTGTTGCTATAGATACTCCTGTGTCTGGAAAAAACTCTAGTCTATATCAATCTGGACTATGGATACCACCCAAGTTTCCAGAATGTGACAAGCCCATTTATGTCTGATCAGAAAAAATAAGGCTCCTAGTACTGGAGGACCAACACAAGTTCATTGCGGAAGAGCAAAATGACTGCTTCATAGCTCTATTAGAACCTTGAAAGGCAGGTTTACCAACTGTCATGAGTTACCTCTGGAGTATTCACGGCAGGGTCAGTAACTCCATGTATCTCAGAAATGCTGGTCACTGGAGGTTCTCCTGTCTGACCATGAGGAGCTGGGATTCTTGGATCTTCAGTCCTGAGATACAAATACCATCTTCAATCTTGGCTCTTAATATCTCTCTCCATAGTAGCCTTTAGATCTTTAATCACACTTTTCATGATTCTAGAAACAGCAGTGAAAGCTACAGCTGGATGACATCCTGCATCGGCAGGCGTATAAATTTGGACAGGTCTGGATCTACTTTTGATCCATAGGCTTGCGTAAAAAAAAAAGCAGAGTTGCCAAGCGGTAGCATTGTCCCACAGGCTACCCTGGAAATTGGTGCATCCACCTTAGGTGGTGTAGTCCAAGAAGTACCTTCCTCCACTAGGTAAAGTTTGGCCTTTTTTCTTACCCATAAGGCCTATGAAATACCTTGGAACTTCCTTTGTAAGCCATGCCATGTGGCTGCACAGGCATAGGTGATGTTGAAGCGACTACCTTCTGGAGACAGTCAGTGCATAACTGTTTTCCTTCCACTGCTTTCCCATCACAACCAGAACATGGTGTAGATTCAGACAATACCTTGCAACTTCCTTTCTAAGCTATGCCAACATGTCCTGTGGTTGAGCAGATATAGGTGATGCTGAAGAGGTTATCTTCTGAAGACAGTTAATGCATAACGGTTTTCCTTCCACTCCATTCCCATCACAATCAGAACATGGTGTAGATTCAGACATGAAATAAACAAAAAATTAAAAAATATTACCTGTGGCAAAGTACTAAAGTAAAAAAGGGCACTGTCAAATTCAGATTTACCCATGTCTGAAGACCCTGCAAATACTTTCCAAATAAGTTTGGGATGATTGCTGTAATTTTCCCTCCATTTTAGGTACTTTCTGGCAATTACCCTAATCCAAGATGGCTGCCGCAACTTGTATTCCCATAATGCAAGTCACCGGTATTGGGCCCTTTAAGGCACAAATTGCACATGTTCAGGCGTCTTCCAAGTGCATTTGCCATTTATAGACCTGGGAGAGAGCTCGGTCTGCAGCACACATGGCCCTTGAACACCCAGGGAACAGTGAATAAATCTCCGGGACCGAGGGGAAGTACATAACGTAAAAGTGCCTGCAAGGTGTTTAAAAGGCAACAAGGTGCAAAGTCAAAGTTTAAAGTGACCACAGTATAAAGGCCTAATAGTATAAAAGGCATCACAGCCTAAGGCACAGCTGCATAATGTACCACAGCTTAAATGCATCACAGCTTAAATGCATCACCGCTTAAATGCATCACAATTTAAATGCATCACAGTACACAAAGATACAAATGGCAAATATAGAAAATAAAATTGGACATTAAACATAAATGTAAAAAAAACAGGAGAGGGGGGGACAATTAAGGGAATGATGACAGGAATCTAACCCTAACCCTACCTCTAAGTCTACTCCTAACCATAGCACTAAACCTACCCCTGCCCCTAAGCCTAACTCCACCCCTAACCCTACGTTAGGGGTAGGGTTAGGTTTAGGGTTAAGGGTAGAGGAAGGTTGGGGTTAGGGGTTAGGTTTAGGGTTAGAGTGAGGGTTAGGGCTAGCTTTAGGCCTAGGGTTAGGGGTAGAGGAGGGTTGGGGTTAGGGGTAGGCTTATGGTTAGGGTTAGGGTTAGTGGTAGGGTTTGGGTTAGTGTTAAGGGTGGGGGTAGGGTTAGGGGTATGGTTAGGGTTAGGTGTAGGGTTAGGGAACTGCCAAAGTCCTGAATTCCCAAAGTGCCAAAATCGCGAATTGCCGTAGTCTCGAATTTCGGAAGTGCCGAAGCCCCAAATTGCCGAAGTCCGAACCGAACCAAATTTTTTGCCCATGCACATCCATAGTGGATTACAGGACCTGACTGACTAAGGACAGAATACTAGACATGTGCACCAGTGAAATTTTTGTTTCGTACAAATGATTTCCAACTAAATAAAAATTTAATTTGTCCATTCCGAACCATTTGGTTTTTGGACGAAATTCGTAAAAAAAAAAAAATTCATCAGGACAAAAATAGCACTGCACTGCACAGCACAGCTCCCACCTTGAATAAAACATTAGCACAGCTCCACAGCTCCCACCTTGTAATAAACATTAACCACTCCTATCCCCCTTCCACCCACATTAAAACCAATGGGGGTCACTATGACCCCCATATTAATAAAAGGGCGGTTAAATCCTCCTGCATGCCCCTACTTGCGGCATGTCGCCTAAACAGCGAGGAGCCACTGGCATTTAAAACTACTAGTGACTGGGCAGTTATTGCTGCCCAGTCACTAGTACAATAAGAGGGGGCCTGGCACCATGACCGCGGGTGGGGGCTATTAATATAAACAAGGGGACCAAGTGTCCCCCCCAGGTTCCTGCCCATGACCGTCGGGAGGGGACCTTAATTAAAAAAATAAAGGAGGCACCTAATGTCTCCACCAGGTCCCCACCCATGACCGGCAGATGGGGACCTTAAATAATTAAATAATGGGGGGGATCTAATGTCCCCCCCCAGGTCCCCACCCATAAGCGGCGGGTGGTGACCACAAATAATAAAGTGACGAGGGGTCCCCAAGCCCCTAGTCAACCCCCCCAATAAAAATACTCTACCTACCCCCTTCACCCAAATAATAGTGTGGCAGCAATAAACACCCTGTAAAATAAAATGCCACACTTACCATTAGATGTCTTCTTTCTTCTTTTCTTTCTTCAGCCCCAAAAGAGGCCAAATAAAAATCCAATATACCCATCGAACTTATAAAATTAAAAAACAAAAAACAAGACTTTAGTGGGGAGCGGGGGATGATAGTTAAAAAAAGAAAAAAAAAATCATGATAAGTGAATAATGCAGGCTGGAGGACATGTGATAACCTGCATCAATTTTGACTATAGAATGAAATTAACTTGGGAGGAAGTGTCAATCTGCATTAATATTGATGTCATAATGATGCAGATATAGGAAAGTGTTGCACATGCCCATCCACTTCACGTAAGGAGTGTCTCATGATCCAATTCCTGGGACGTACCAGACCCTCCAGGCGAGGAGGCGAATTTATCCTTGAAACCCCCAAGGGACTGCTCCCACCTGTCTCATTCACTCCACACCTTATTATAACGGGCCCATGTGGCCGCAAAGACAGACTCACAGACCAACTCCATCAGTCTGCCAGACCTAGCGACCACATCCCCACTGGGCACGGGACGCCCTCCACTTCGGCCTGCGGAATCACTGCCCGAGACACGTCCCATTGCGAATGAGAGAGCATCGGCCATTACATTGCGAACTACTGGATATGTTCAGCCCTACAAAACATTTTAAGCCCCAAACAGCTCAAGACCAAGCACCGCAGCAAGCGTACCACTGGGGGAGAAGAAGCGGTCATTTGATTAATAGCCCGCACCCCTCCAAACTGTCGCAATGGAAAACCACCCGCCTGTCCGCGTGTTGGGGACCGCCACACCTCAAACAGCCAAGCCAGGTTCCGCGTGAGCCTTGCTGCATGCCAGTCATCCGGCCATGAGTCAGCACACCATTTCGAGCCCATGCTGGCCCCAAAACCCAAGACCCACGGTTTTGTTATGGGCAGGCCGTGTAGTAGATGCCGGGCATGAACCGGGATCCTGCCGGGTAGGCAACGCGGTCCTGGTGATGCCGCAGGTCTGGGCTCCTACTCCTCAACCGGGCCCAAGGAGTAGTGTCAGGGGACAGCCTAACGGCGGGGGCAAAAACGCAGGGGCTGTAGGGGAGGCCCCGAAGGAAGCAGGCCGCGGGGGAGACCCACACTGGCAGCCACACCTATGGTGAGGCGAGCATATTGCTCGCAGAGTTGCCGGCCACCACCAACGCTGCAGCAGCTCTGAGGGAAGCCAGAACAGCCTCTACCTCCATCCCTCAAGCTGGTAAACCAACAGGCCCAGGACAAACAGGAGCAGGAGGACAGGAAGCTGTTTGCTGGCCCGAATCCCAAGTGGCACAGAGGTAAGACCACCCCCCACCAAACTCACACACCACATAATCCCACCCACACATTCATACACAACCAATCACACACATCTATCACCACACTCATACATGTGCCCTTGTCTGCTTAGCTGAGCTATCTCCCCATGGCCTTGACCTCTATCTTGCCCCTGCTGTCACTTTTTCATGTCATGATGTCATGATGACATTTTTAATTATGACATTGTTTGCATTAATGTTTTTGTCTGGCTGTGTGTATGCTTGGCTAGTAGTCTGGTAATCATTGCCTGTCAGATGGGTTTTCGCTTCACTCTCACTGTGTTTTGTCCTATTGCCAAAGTTCACTTTCCTCTTATATATTTCTTCCTGTACTTAAGGTATGACTAACTTTTTTCCCCATGTGTCATCTTCAATGATTTTAGAAGTAAATGTTTTCAAATACACTTAACCATAATAATCTCTTCTTTCCTGTGATTATATAAGGAGGTTAGGCTGTGTTTAAAATGACAGTAGAATATACAAAGGTATACATATATAATATATTACCACCCTGTAGGGATATTTATTACGTAATGGCATCCCTTAGCCTAGCTCAGTCTGTAAACAGTACTGGTGTTATGGTGTAATAAGGACATTTCCTTGGTCTTTCTGCCAGGAATAACTGAGCAACAAAAGCATGAAAACATAATAGATGCAGCTAGGCGCTATGTTCCTTTTATGTCAGATGGAGCCTCATCTGTTCCTCTTACAGAATAAAACAAAAATAGCTAAATTGGCTGTCTTCAATTAAAGTTATGTATTTGTCAAGTCATGTAGTCTTGCGTGATTGTTTATTAAGCAGATAGAACTTTTTAGGCAGAAACATTATTGTTAAGCTGAGGTCACTCTGGCTGCCCATGGAACCTCTGGCTGGATAGCTGCTGGCTCTTCACGAAGGAGGACACAGACAGAGTCTATTCGTGTGTCTAACTCCTCAAGATGCACCTCAACGGCAGTCTCAACAAAATCCACAGGCCATTATAGCCTTTTTGAAAGTTTTGCTCTTCTTTTGTCTTCTCCTTCTTATCAATTCCTTTAAGAGAAAATATGACACTTAGTTCGTTGATAGTTATACAATATGTAACATTCCACAAGCATTTTTGGTAAAATATTTTAGTTATTCTTACTTTCTTGGACCTTGGCTTGCTCCTCTGCTGAATCAATTGTCTCTCTCACTCCCTGGACTACATCAGACAAGATGACCTTACAAAGTCTCAGCTCTTTTTTCCATTTCCAACAAACAGACAGAGCTTGGTGCAGTTTTGTAAATGGACAGGATACATATATTATACATTTACTGTAGGAAAGGTAAAGAGATTATTAAAATACCTATTGTTATAAACTAAAACAGGAAAAGTGGGGTAATTTCATGTGAACACTGGGGCATTTAGACATTATTCCCCAACATCCAAGAGTTATAAAATCTTGTACTGCCCCTGCCTTACTTCACAACCAGATACTACATTTCTGGATTCATCTACCAGCAACATTCAGGTACTGGATGAAGCTTGGAAGATAGTCCACCTGATTTCTTCATACTTTGTTACCATATTATCATTTCTTTCTATAGCATTGTTACCATTTATGCCTATTGATTACCAATGTAATTTCCTGTGCATGCAGTTTTTTATTATTGTCATTGAATGTATTCCACCAATATATCATGTGTGCATAGTTATTCATATTTTGGGTGATATAATTTGGTTGGTAAACTTTGTCAATGGTATACAACAAATGTTAGTACTACCCACTCCCTCTTTCTTCATCATTTGCCCCTCCTGGCTGTACATACCTTCATGTAACTATTTCATCTCCTTATCTGTTCCTTGGGCCTCACTTCACCCACCCAGAACCAAGCAATACCGCATCTCTCCATTTTCTCTCAGCACTTCACAATCACTTGCTCCTCCTCCCGCCCATTAACTTCCTTTAGCCATCACTTCCAAATTCCCCCTGCTACCTCTTTTTTCAAATCCCCATTATATCCTTTGTACTGTAATGATCAAAGGCTATTTAACTAATTTGTATAAAAGAGCTTCAATGGTTAGATCTAAGCTTGTTGGCAGGGCCCTCTTTACCTTTTCTATTTGTTTGTGTATACTGTACGTTCTCCCCTAATTGCACAACGCTGCAAAATATGTTTGCACTTTATAAATGCCAGTAATACATAAATAAATACTGTTCTCTTAAAAATCCTTGGAAACAGAAGCATGTATTGTAAAGGTTAATATAGGCCCTTTTCAGGCTACACATCAGATAGTTAACATCCAGGCCTCAATTTAATATTTTTGAATACACTTTTCAAATGATCACAATCTATTAGATTTTTTTTTCAAATGATTTAGCTACAAATATTACCATATACATTTTTGAAATGCCGATGTGGTTTGCTGTGTGTGGGCAAAACCACCATGAAAATAAAAGAAAGGATTAACAAACATAATTTCATTATTAGAATTAAGAGGTTACAACTCTCAGTTCCATTGCTTTTTATGACTCATAACCACTCATAAACCAATTAAGATTTCAGATCATCAACATGCATTGGCTCTTAGGAGAGGAAGTGACAGGGTCAAACATATTAACAGGAATGAAGCATTTTGGATTTACATGCGAGATGACTCAGGGAGCTTAGTAAATATTTGCTTTGAACTGTTCTATTTAACATATTTAATTGATGTGTCCAGTTTTTAGTAGCCTTGTAGCGTGGCCGAGCCCTGTATGGTCCGCGGGTACAGGGAGATTTTGTTTCCTGTACCTGGCCAGACTAAAAGGAAGTGCACACTGACTCAGTGTGCACTTCCTGTTAGTCCGGCCGGGTACAGGAGACAGATGCTCCCTGTACCCGCGGACCATACAGGGCTCGGCCACGCTACAGTGAGGGAGTGACAGGAGGGAGCGCTGAGCACTTCCCTCCTGTCAGCCCCTCTCCTCATGCTGCGCCCGGGCGGTGCACCCTCATGGACGCACCGGCCCGGGCAATGCTGCAGCCGCCTGAGGCTCTCTGCAGAGCGCTTGGGCGGCTGCAGCATGAAGGGGGCCGGCGGAGCTGGGGGGGATTTCTCCATAACCTGTCTCCCCCCGCATGATTTGCTGGGGGGGAAGTGTCCCCCCATCCCCCCTTGGTTCCTACGCCCATGGACTAGCCTTATATATTTGCAATTTAAGTCTCTTTTTCATAGCTACATATTTGTTATAGTATAAGTACCAGTTGTGTCCACCTATTCTGAGGACTCCACTTAGAGTACCACTACTGGTAGTTCCTATCTTCTAACTATATATTGTACCATCTATATGCATGACAATTTCAACATACATGACTAAGGCTAATGTAGTCAATACACATGACTAAGGCTATGAATGCCAAAATAAAAAGTTAAGAACAGATTACATGTATTGGATAATCATGCAAATACCAAAAAAATCTTATCATAAGATAACTATGATGTCAAAGCACACGGATTGTACCTAATAAATAAAAATGCAAATCACAGGTTAATAGTTTGTTGACCTCGGAAAGTCTTTAGGGATGTAAAAGTCTCTTGTGGCAGAAAATTTAGTGAAAAGCATTATGGACAATGTAGTCCGCTTCACCTATCTCCCGAGTCTGGTTTGAGATGACTTGAGGGATTTTTATTGGCTATACCCTTCTACCAAATCACATTCGGCCAGACACTTATATAGCTAATACTGTAAATGAAATCCACAATGCCTAATAGCTGCATTATACAGACGGCAAGGAATACTGGTCAGTGTAGTTCCACACATATATTGCGTATGGTTAGCGAACACATGATCGCGACGGAACGCATCACAATGCATCTTGGTTTATGACGTTTGCACGGATTTTAACTGTGAAGTTCTGTGCAGAAATGGAATTCAGTCGCGATCATGTGATCGTAGCTGTATACAAACTATTGCATTTTGGGAAATGTAGTTTCCCTGTGAATTGATCCATTTATTTGTAGTTAAAATGTTTAAATACAACTTTCATGATACAATAACATTATACAACTGTAACGGATCACCTGTCACCCCGACTGGGCACCTCTGCGAACAGATGTTTCCTAGCTGATGCTGAGGACCATAAGCACCGCACCGTACACCACAAGCACCACAGACTCCACAACCACCGTAGCTTAGCTGGGATCTCGCCATCTTCCTCCCACCCTGGACCAACCTCGGATATCCAGGACCGTGTGGGAAAGACCTCTCCTATGTTAGAGTGCGTAGCAGGAACAGCTCTTACAAGAGCTAGTGATTAGAACCCAGGGGAGTATAAAGAGTATAGCAATCCCCAGTGTGAATATAGCAGTTCCCCTCCAATCACGAGACCAAGCTACATGTTGAGAGTTAAGCAGGAACCTTATTTCAATGGAGGCACACTGGCCGTTTATGCAAGTTTTCCAACAAGGGTAACACCCAGGTGGACCTTGTTGGGCACAGGGACACAAAGGGAATAAACCAATAAGAACAGTGATTAACTGTACGACACTCCCATAACACACATTACAATCCCTCCCCTCTGCCTGTGAGATAATTGAGTCAAGCACTATACTAAACTCAATTATCTCCAAACACAAAAAACACACATTTTTAAAAAGTCTCATAAGTACCCCAAAACACAACATATCCCCATAAATGTAACATCCCCTGATTTGGGTGAACAACATATCCAAAAATCACCCAGATCAGATCAGGGGTTCAGAAATTTTATGGAAGTCATAGTTGTGTCCAGGCGCCGACATGGTCCCATGCCGAAAACAGTTGCATAGAATCGCGGCTAAGTGACGCTGGAGAACCGTCCGGAAACCACAAGGTTTTCATGCCAAAAATAGTTCCAGGGCATTCGCGGCTAAGTCCCCCTGGAGTCTATTTACGGTTTTGGTACATGCGCACAAGATGGCCACCACCATGTGTTCGAATGTCGAATTCGACTGTTCGGGAGTTTGAAGTGCCACTTCGAAAGTTCGAACTGTGGCCATAAAAATCCAAAAAGGCATGAACAGTGATTTAAACCAAGTTTTATCACAGGGGCCATAGTCACAGGGTAAAAGGCTGGCAAGTAGTCCCCTCCAAACCCCAGTGGTGAAGTGGCTTTCGCCACAACAACATTATACATTTCTTTAAAAATGTAAATATTTAGAATGCTAATCAAAGCCTTAAAGGTGGTTCTAGGTGGTCACGTGACTTAATGACATCCTTAACCACAGTTTTTAATTGTTTGCAGGTAGATATCCTATGAAAAGGGTAAGTTTCAGGTTTATACTGCCATAATACAGACCAGGACCGGTGGGCTCATTACAAGCCCGGCGGTTCTGTTGGGGGCTGGGCGCGAGCTCTTACTTACCTTTGTAGCAGCTCCAGTCAGCTCCCTGTCAGCTCCGTGCAGCTCCCCAGTTCAGCTCACAGTGTAAGTCTCGCGACACCCGCATCCGTCAGAGTGTTGCCACGGGTTACTGTCGCAACGCTCCACGCGGCACGCAGACCACGAGACTTACACTGTGAGCTGAACTGGGGAGCTGCACAGAGCTGACAGGGAGCTGACCGGAGCTGCTACAAAGGTAAGTAAGAGCTTGCTCCGGCCCCGCCACTGCACAACCCATACCACTGGACCACCAGGGAATAATATAGCCCCCTCCCTGGCCAGGTATTAAGCAGGGAGGGGGGACAAAAAAAATATTAAATACATATTAAAATAATTGAAATAATAATATTTAAAACAATTAAAATAATAATATTAATATAATATTTAAAAAAAATTAAAATAATAAAAAATTCCTCCCCCACCCAGTTTACACACACACTACACACATACACACACACACTCTGCATTCACACAAACACACACTGCATTATATATGCACACACACTCTGCATTATATACACACAGAGTGTGTGTGTGTGTGTGTATATAATGCAGAGTGTGTGTATATAATGCACACACTCTGCATTATATACATACACTCATACAAACACACACTCTGCATTATATACACACACTCTGAATTTTATACACACACTGCATTCATTATATACACACTGCATTTATTATATACACACACATTGCATTCACACAAACACACACAATCTGCATTCATTATATACACACATTACACACAAACACACACACACACACACTGCATTCATTATATACACACTACACAAACACACACACACACACACACTCACTGCATTCAATATATACACACACTGTAAATAAATATTCAGTTAATGTAATTTTTGGGGGATCTAATTTTATTTAGAAATTTACCAGTAGCTGCTGCATTTCCCACCCTAGGCTTATACTCGAGTCAATACGTTTTCCCAGTTTTTTGTGCTTAAATTAGGGGCCTCGGATTATATTCGGGTCGACTTATACTCGAGTATATACGGTATATCCCAGGTGGGGATTGTATCACCCAGGCTGACTTCATAGAGCATAGCATATTGCTCCAAAAAATGTAAATGTATTTCTTGCAGTATCTTTACATATATTGCTGTAAACAGAAAGCACAATGTTTTTTATTTTTTGGTATTGCATATACTAAAACAGGGATCAGCAACCTATGGCACGTGTGCCATGCATGGCACTCAAGGTGCTTTTACACGGCACTCAAGGCTGCCAAAGCTACACTGGCTCTGGCCCATCATGAGTCCTTAGTGCAAACTGAGTGGTTAGGGGCAATCCCCAATTTACATATTTTTGCACTTATAGGAAGTAAGCTCAAATCACTTTATGCAAGAACTTGTGAATGGTAATTTACACTAGATTAGAGCAGCCTGCCCTTGTCCAGCCCAGTCCCCACTGGATCCCAGGGAAGCCACCCATACTGCTAGATATACACAGAGCTTCAGAATAAGTCTCCATCATACAAATAATACAAACATACCACACACAAACACATCCCCACAACCACAACACCACTGATAATCCACATACATGCACATAACCCGACAAGCAGCTTTTCACATGCAGCACCCTAAGGCTAAGCAGTCCCACACATACACACACCACACCAACACACATGACCGGTGTATAGTCGCCATATGGGCAGTCGGATTCCAGGACAACCCCCCACATACCTAACCCAATAACGCACTGACACGCAGGTATATGGGAAAATTTGTCCACAGCTTTATTTAAACAATCCTAAATAATAACAATTTATTAATTATAATAATAATAACCATAATAATAATTTAACAAATAAACATTGCCCTACAGCTACTGTAGACACCAATTCACCGAACCGGAGAAGCATACAAATGCTCTCAAACATACCAATGCTGTAAACAGTCGAATAGGAAAAACCATACGAAAGGGTTACACTCCTAGCAGTCGTACTGGAACAGCATACAATAAATCTCTCCCCCCCCCCCCCCCCCCCAAGAACAGGACAAAGCTCCGTGTTGAGGGTCAAAACAGGAACAGACAGAGCTGTGGGTTTATTGTTCTTATATACACATTCTTACACATTAGTACAACCCACAGGGTTTTGTAAAACAACCAATAAACACGTACAATACACTCAGGCACTCCCACACAAAATCCTCCCCTCTGCCTGTGATACAATTACCTTACACAATGGGTTAATGTAATTATCACAGGCAGGAAAATACACAGTTTTATACAATATTCATAACTTTAAAAGTATGCATCACATTCACTTATATTTTCAGAATCAGCATACTCCAAATACAAACATATGTCAAAATCCTCCAAATTGGTCCATTGGTTCAAAAGATAGATCGAAGTCCTTTGTGACCAAAGGAAGCATGGCTTTTTTGCCCAAAACCAGTTCCACAGAGTCTTCTATCCTGAAGATAATTGGGAAGTAATCCATTTATCTCCAAGGACAGAGGCAAAACTCCATTAAGCACATGGCAGTAAAAAGACAGTAAAATACAATAAAATACACAAGGTTACATTTATTACATAAAATACAGACATGCAACATATCCCCAGATAGCTTAGGTCTGAGCGCACATTTTTACTGAATGGCGCTCAGACAACACATATAGTTCAATTGCCATGGAGCCAAAGTCTTTTATTACACGAACAGGCTCCATGGCATAGCTATCTGGGTTAAATGAGTTCATTCAGTAAATCCGATAATCTACCGAACGCCAGGGCAGAAATACATGAATAGACCTTTCTGCATAGAAAAATAAAGTATTTAAATGCCGGTCCATAGTCAAAAGGCAGCAGGCAGGCAACCAGGCTCCTCCAATGCACAGTGGCAAGATTGGTCTCGTCACATCTGGTATCTTATTTTACTGTAATAATAAAGTGCTAAGTGTATAGAGTGTTCAACCAGCTTACAGAGCAGCCTATGGTAGTGTACACTCCACTTGAGAATCTTGTGAACTGGTGAAAGGTCTCATAGTGTATCTAGGTAAAAACACAATACAAATATAGTCCTCACTGTTAATAAATAGTATTTAAATAACTAATAATAACAATATTGGAGAGGTACTCACTGCTGCGGAGCAAGATGGATTTTGCTCAGCCCACAGGTATCAGGTTGTTTGTTCGCCACTTTTGGAGCCTGATACCTTTTTCCTTGGTTGGAAACATACCACGAAACATGAGAATACATATCCACTCACATCTGAGAATACATCAGTGGTGCTTCTCTCTCACACATATTTTTTATCAGACCTGAACAGAGGGACTCTGGTTTGGTTGTTTGAGCATCCCTCTTCTCTCAACTGTATGCACTCAGGGTTGTCTTTAATGTGGGGCAAACAGGGCAGCTGCCCTGGGCCTAGTTACTCCTGGGGGGCCCAAAACAGCTGTCCTGTGGACCCCGCTGCCCTCATCAATTTTGTTTTTTTTTCCTGTCTTCTGAGTCCCACCGGGTGGCCCATGCACTTAGGGCCACACAGTAGGCTTGTATCAGCAGGGACCTGGTCGGGCGCTGTGGTCCTTTAACAGCACGACCGGGCCCCTTGCATTCCGGCAACCAGCTGGGAGGAAGTGAAAGCCGCAAGTCACTTCCTCCCATAAAGAGAGGAGCTGCGCGGAAGGGGACAGGAGTCACAAGGTAGGGAGGAGGAGGCAGCAGTGAGGACGGAGGCTCCTCAATCCCATCAGCCTCAGGCACCATACTGGACCCCAGGGAAGCCACCCTCCAGCAAAAGGTAGGAAACTGGAGGGTGGGTTTAGAAACGTACATTTTACGTGTGTGTTAGTATGTCTGCCTGTGTGTGTGTCAGTATACCTGTCTGTCTGTGTGTCAGTATGTATGTGGGTGTGGGTGTCAGTATGTCTGTGTGTGTGTGTGTCAGTATGTATGTCAGTGTATGTGCCTGTGTGTGTGTGTCAGTATGTCTGTGTGTGTGTATCAGTATGTATGTCTGTCAGTGTATGTATCTGTGTGTGTCAGTATGTCTGTGTGTGTGTGTGTCAGTTTATGTGCCTGTGTGTGTGTCAGTATGTCTGTCTGTGAGTGTCAGTATGTCTGTCAGTGTTTGTAACTGTGTGTGTCAGTGTATGTGCCTGTATGCGTGTCAGTATTTCTGTCAGTGTATGTAAATGTATGTGTATCAGTGTGTCTGTCAGATTGTGTGCTAGTATTTCTGTCAGTGCATGTGCTATGTGTGTCTGTCAGTGTGTGTGTCAGTATGTCTGTCAGTGTATGTGCCTGTGTGTTTGTGTCAGTGTGTCTGTATATGTGCCTGTGTGTGTCTGTCAGTATGTCTGTGTGTGTGTGCCAGTACGTCTTCCCTTGTATGTGTCTCTGTATGTGTGTCAGTATGTCTGTATCTGTTAATCTGTATGTTTTCAGTGTGTGTACCTGTGTGTTTATCTGTATGTAGTCAGTGTATGTATCTGCATGTGTGTCAGTGTGTGTACCTGTGTCTGAGCACCAACATTAAATACAAATACACCCCTCCATTCAAACTTCAACATTAGATTCAAACACACTCCTGCATTGAAACGTCAACAGTACATACAAACACACCTGTGTTAAGCACCAAAATTAAAAATAAACACACCCCTTCAAAAACCAACACTACACATAAATGCACGCTTGCATTCAAACTCCAATAACACATACAAACACATTCACACAAACATACTCCATACAAACACATGCTTACATTCAAACACACAAACACGGCTCAGTGCTAAATACAACCCTACAAACATGGGAAATTGGTAGAGCCCCATCTGTCAATGCATTGTTGGAGTTGCACGACAGATGGGGTTCTACCGTTTGTCCAACCTTGCAATTGGGGGGCCCAATAAAATTCTTTCTACTTTAGGTCTGCCACTGCATTGGAGTGGATGCCGTGATTGCATGCCAGGGAGTTTGGGGTGTGGGGGGGGCAAGGTCCAGGGGGCCCAAGTAAATGCTTCTCCAGGGTCCAATCATTATTATAGATGGCCCTGTATGCACTAGAAACCAATTGCTGCTACATTCCTTTTGGAATGTATGTATGGAGATAATCTGCTCTGTCTTTCTCTGTTGAGTAACAATGTGGGTCTGACTACTTCTGTAAATCTGGCACAAAAAGGGGAAGGGAGCTTTCATGGCATAGTTATATAGGCTGAAAAAAGACTCCATCAAGTTCAGCCTTTCTCTTCTTATTTTTTGCTGTTGATCAAAAAGAAGAAAAAAAAAACTATTTTGCAACAAACTAGGAAGAAAAAATTCCTTTTCGATCCAAGAATGGCAGTCAGAATTCTCCTCGGATTAAGAAGCAAATTCAAAATGATATCCCTGTATATTATGTTTTTGCAAGTATACATCCAGTTGCTATCTGTGCAGACTCTGATAAAGCCACCTCTTCACTCAAAGAATTCCACATCCTTATTGTTCTTACTGCAAAGAACTCTTTATTTTGCTTTAGACTAAATCTCCTTTCTTTCAGTGTAAATAAGTGACATTGTGTCCTGTGTATAGTCCTGTTTATAAATAGATTTCCAGGCAGTGTTTTTTATTGGCCACAAATACATTTTTATAATGCTATCTGTAACGGACCGTTTCAGCATACAAGAGGATAAAACCCAGTTTAGGCGATAATCCCCTTTCCTCAGAAAGGCACAGCTACTGCAGAACATCAGAACTCACGAACTGGATATAGGTGAATAAGGTAGCACTCCAGCTGGAACCTCACAAATAGCTGCTAGCAGATGAATAGGAAAAGTAGACATCAGCTTACACTCCTAGCAGTCAAATCTCCAACAGCATACAGTGAATCCCCCCAAGAACGAGACAAGGCTCCGTGTTGAAGGTCAAGCAGTGGTCTCGTTCTTGGGGGGATTCACTGTATGCTGTTGGAGATTTGACTGCTAGGAGTGTAAGCTGATGTCTACTTTTCCTATTCATCTGCTAGCAGCTATTTGTGAGGTTCCAGCTGGAGTGCTACCTTATTCACCTATATCCAGTTCGTGAGTTCTGATGTTCTGCAGTAGCTGTGCCTTTCTGAGGAAAGGGGATTATCGCCTAAACTGGGTTTTATCCTCTTGTATGCTGAAACGGTCCGTTACAATTGGTGGCAAGCGGCGGGATCGTTCCTACAGCCAGAAGGACAGCTACAGAACACCATTTCTTTGGATTTACAATTTGAGGGCAACGCATGTCTGAGTACAGCGACCCTGACAGCACCAGGATGGAACCAGCAGTGGAGTACAATAAGGGTGACATGGATGACCGGGATGCAATAAGGAAAGGCATCTGGTACCAGGCCCTGGATAATGTACAATACCAGCGGGGTGAGAGTCTCCCCAGTGAAGAGCAGCGGTTGCAGAAGCAAGTGGCCCTGCGGATGCCCTTCCTGGGAGAGCAGCCCCTGGAGGAATGGGTGAAGGAACTAGAGCACCGGGTATGGCAGGAGCTATGGCTGGAGGATGCCTACCAGGCGCTCTGGTGGTATATGGCACAGTATATACCCTGGACAGCCGAACATGACAAGCCAGAGGGAGAGGAGGTTGTGGAGCCTGCGGTGGTTGTGGTGTCGTCTGCAGTGCTTGGAGTCCTCTGAGAGCGCTAGGAGCATCCATCAACGGAGGGTACTCGGTCGGAGTACACGGAGCTCCGTTACAGTGGTGGCAGCGGTGGGATGGCGTCCTAGTGCGAGGAGAAGCAGCTCAGAGACACTGGTAACGTTTGGAGTTACAATTGAGGGCAACGCTAGCCATTGGGCAGCGCCCCTGGCTACAACAGGATGGAATCAGCTGGTTTGCGGACAGCGTTCCATGATGAGGAGGAGAAGGAGGCCGCAGATTACAGGGATGCAGCCAGAAGGGAACTCTGGTATGATGCCCTGGAAGATGCCCAGTGGCGGCGAGGTGAGGGCCTCCCCAGTGATGAGCAGCGGCTACAGAAGTGTGTGGCAATGCGAATATGTCTATTGGGGGAGCAGCCCCTAGATGAGTGGGTGGCAAGACTGGAGACCCTGGTATGGCGAGAGATCGGGCTAGACAACTCATTCCAGGCCCTCTGGTGGCATACCATTCGACTTACTCCCTGGACGGCCGAGCACGACCTACCGGAGGGGGATGATTATGATGGTCCTGGTCTACTTCAGGATGCCATGGAGGAGGATCTTGATTTCGGCAGCACGGAGGAGTCTAGGTTTTGGGACATCTACGACTACCGGATGGGCATGTATGTCTGGGCTGACGAACGCGAGGTGAGAGAAGACATGACCCACCTGGTAACAAGGGAGTGGGAGCTGGAGCAAGACTACCTACACCTGCTCAGCTCCGTGCAGCCCCAACCTACCCGACAAGCAGAACCAGGTCTAGAGCCCTTCAGCTGGAAGGATATCGTAGAGGTTTACTGGGAAGATCCCCAACCCCAGAGTGAGTGTCAGGGAGCCGAAGGTGCCGTCCTTCCCCCCAGCAGCAGTGTGTCCTACAGAGAGCAGAGACAGTTGGTCCCTCTCTACAGCAACAGGACAATGGTAAGGGAGTGGAGACAGGCGGTCTCCCTCTCCAGCGGCAGTGTGTACCCCAGGGGGCCGAAGGTGCCGACCTTCCCCCCCAGCAGCAGTGTGTCCTACAGAGAGCAGAGACAGTTGGTCCCTCTCTACAGCAACAGGACAATGTTACGGGAGTGGAGACAGGCGGTCTCCCTCTCCAGCGGCAGCCTGTGTTTCCGGGAAAGGAGCACAGCACCCCCTCTCCCCAGCAGCAGCTTACCCTAACAAGGGGAGACACCAATCCCCCAGACGGCGCAGATGGGACCGTGGTCTCTGTGCCTGACCTACAGGGATGCTGGACAGCCTTTCCAGATCCCCAACTACCCTCACCGGGACACCCAGAGGAGGGGGTAAGTACAAATTCCCCTCCCCAGGTAACTCCTAGCGTGGCACCAGAGTTAACAGAGGCAATGTTAACCCCTACTGACGTCCATGTTCCCTTGGCTACTGAGCCGGACTATGTCCCAAACATCCCAGCAGACGAGCTGGCAGCTGGGCAGAGTGCAGTCGGCCTCTGCCCTACCTTTGTCCCTGGTCCAGAGCCGGATGTCCTGCAGGCTACCCCAGCAGAAGAGCTGGCAGCTGGGCAGAGTGCAGTCGGCCTCTGCCCTACCTTTTTCCCTGGTCCAGAGCCTGATGTCCTGCAGGCTACCCCAGCAGAAGAGCTGGCAGCTGGGCAGAGTGCAGTCGGCCTCTGCCCTACCTTTGTCCCTGGTCCAGAGCCTGATGTCCTGCAGGCTACCCCAGCAGAAGAGCTGGCATCTGGGCAGAGTGCAGTTGGCCTCTGCCCTTCAAGTACCCTCGGCATGTGGCCTCATTACCACAGCCAAATACCCAGGTGCAGTGACTGTGTGTTGTGGGTGGGCTGTTCCTGTACTTTGATGTTGTGGGGGGGCTACTCGGACATCTGTTTATTGTGGGTTGGTGGATCGACTAACGGAGGCACTGACCGACAGAAGGTCAGGTGCCTGGTTAGTCTTCCCCCCAAAGGGGAGATGTGTTACAAATCGCTATTTGTAACTGGCCCTTTAAATGAGAAATTGCCCTGCTTCCCTGGATTGTGGAGAAGCATGTTTGCCAGCCTCCTGCCTCATGACTATGGCCCCTGGAAGATTGTGCCCCTGAAAACTTATTAACATTTATTGGGTGTGTATGGCCCTTTAAGAACCGTCTGGGGACATATTGTGACTTTGCTGAACAATGCCCCTTTAAGACTATGTCCCCAGACCGGTAAAATAACTTGTTCCTGGCTTTCCCCCACTTGGTTCAGTAAATAGGGCTTACTGAACCAAGTACCACACAGGCAGACCACCCAGAAGTTAAAGTGTGCAGGCAATTTACCTCCCAGGCTGTGAGGTTACTGCCGGTCAATTGCACGTGGCGGCGGCCATCTTGGTTTCCTCGAATGCGGTCAGCGGTGTATGCTAAAGATTCTGTGGAACTGAAATCGGCTACACATTTTGCCGAACACCGCTGACCCTTACCTTCTCCCATACGGAACTTGCAGCTCCAGAGACTAAGTCCCGTTCGAAATGGGACTTAGTCGTTTTTTCGCATGAAATTGACCGACCGCACAGCCCAAATCTATGGAACTGTTTTGGGCAGGAAATTGTGCTTGCGGTCGGTCATAAAGGACTTCCAGCTAACTTTTGATCCACTGGAGGGATTTGGCTGATTTTTGGAAGGGTTTATGTTTGATGTATGCAACTTTTATTGAAATTGGATGTATGGTTTTAAAGTTACAGTGTGTATGTGAAAACTGTATTTTTATTGTATGTAATAATTGGTTTAACTGTTTATCTGAGGGGAGGGAACCTGTGGGCTGTACTATGCTGTTATTGGTTAATTTCATCCTCCCCCTGGGAGTGTCCTGTGTGTACCTTATCCTAATAAAAAGCAGGCTGGGTGTTCCAGTCCTCAGACCTCTTCTGACCCTCAATACGTAGCCTTGTCTCGTTATTGGAGGGAACTGCTATATCACACTGGGGATTGCTATGCGCTGCATATTCCCCTGAGCTCTTAATCACTTAGCTCTTTTAAGAGCTTGTTCCGGATACGCTCTCCAGGAGGAGAGATCTTCCCCACACGTTCCTGAATGCTGAAGGTTCATTCCAGGGTGGACGGAAGACGGCGCGGCTCCAGTTAAGCTACGGCGGTTGTGGAGCCTGCGGTGGTTGTGGTGTCGTCTGCAGTGCTTGGAGTCCTCTGAGAGCGCTAGGAGCATCCATCAACGGAGGGTACTCGGTCGGAGTACACGGAGCTCCGTTACACTATCATATCCCCTTCTTTAGAATACCTTACTGGCTTTATTTGTAGGTGAATGGTTTATATTTTTCTTTAGTTGCCGCAGCACATTGTTTTGAGTCAAACAATCACAATGAGAAAAGGAGATGAGGTATGCCGTGTTGAAATTTGTGTTGGGTTACCCACAGGGCCGGCGCGTCGATAAGGCCTTAGGGCGCACCGGCTCTGGGGGCGCAAGATTTCAGTGACTGGCAGGAGGGAAATGCTGTCAGGGTACCTGCTGTCTCTACCTCTGTGGAGGTGAGACACTTGGACGTTCTTCCTCGCAAAAGGGTTGAATCACTCGTTCCTCGCGGTTCCCTCGGTCGTTTACACGCCGGCCGCGAGGGATCCACTTCCTTTTATGACGCGGCGTTCAGTAGCCGACGTCATGACGACAACCCAACCCGATCTGTCAATCAAGCCCCAAGCACGAATGAGGATTCGTCGGGGGCGTGATTACCTGTTTAGAATCAGGGTATAAAAGAGGGCTTTCTACGTTTGTTCATTGCCCTGTCGTGGTTCTAGCTTGTCTAGTCACTCAGTGCTCTTGTATTCTGTTAGTTTCTTTGGTTTTGACCCGGCTTGTCTGTTCTACCTCGTTTACCTCTATTACCCTTTGACTCGGCTTGTCTCTCGTTTACCTGCTCTCTCGTTCCCTCGACCTCGGCTTGTCTCTAGACCATTCTTTACTACTACTTACGTTAGTCCGGCCATTCTAAGGTCCGGTATACGTACCCTGTACCTGTTTGTACTCTGCGTGTTGGATCCCTGTCCCGATCCTGACAAATGCTCCCTCCTGCCAGGCCACCTTCTGTAGCCCCGGCGCGGCTGTGGTATAATCAGAGTCAGCGAGGGAGCTCTAATCGCTCTGCTCTTTCACGTGCCGTTTGCTAATGCTGCGGGAGCAGGAATATGACATCATATTCCGGCTCCCAGGATCAATAAACAGCCCACGAGGGAGTAGAGCAGGGAGATTAGAGCTCCCTCGACGCCTCTGATTATACCACAGTCGCACACCTTCCAGCAGCCACACTGTACCCCATGAACAGTTCCACAACAGCTCTCCGGGTAGGGAGGCTGGGTGGAAATTTTTTAATTATGAAAATAGTAATTAGTGAGTGTATGTCTGTGTGTGAGTGTGTGTGTGTGTGTCTGGGAGTGAGTGTGTGTGTGTGTGAGTGTATGTGCGTCTGTGAGTGAGTGAGTGAGGGAGTGTGTCTGTGAGTGAGTGTGTGTGTGTGTCTGGGAGTGATTCTATGAGTGTGTGTGCATGTGAGTGTATGTGTGTGCATGTGTGTTCATGTGTGTGCATGTGAGTGTATGAGTGTGCATGTGAGTGTATGAGTGTGTTTGTCAGTGTATGAGTGTGTATCTGTCAGTGTGTGTTTGTGAGTGTCTGTCAAATCAGTGAGAGCATGTTTGCCATTGAGTCTGTGTGTGACTATCAGTGTGTCTGTCAATGAGTGTCAATCAGTGTGTGTCTGTCAGTGTGTGTTTGTGTCTGTCAATGAGTGTCAATCACTGTGTTTCTGTCAGTGTGTGTTTCTGTGTGTTTCTGTCAATGAATGAGTGTGTGTCAGATCAGTGAGTCTGTGTCTGTCAGCGACGTCTGTGTGTTTGTCATTGAGTGTGTGTCACTGTCAGTGTGTATACACCACTGAGTGTAGTGTTGCGGAGCGGAGCACAGTACAGGAGCTTCTGTTTCCTGTACCCGGCCAGACTGACAGGGGGTTCTTACTGAGAGAGCACTTCCTGTCAGTCCAGCTGGGTACAGAAAACTGAAACTCCTGTTTCAGGGGGGCGCCAAAAAATGCCACCCCAAGCTCCCAGACAAATGCCTTGCTTGCCTTGTGTTCTGGGGCTGTCCACCTTACTGTGAGTGAGTGTAGCTGTCAGTGTGTGTCTGTGAGTGACTACGTGAAAGTGTGTGTGTCTTTCAGTGAGAATGGTTATGCCTGTGAGTGTGTGTCAGTGTGTGTATGTCATTTTATGTGTATCTGAGAGTGTGTGCCTGTCAGTGAGTGCATGTGTCAGTGTGTTTGTCAGTGAAAGTGTGTGTTGGTTAAACAGTGTGTGCTTATGACTATATGTGTGTTCCAATGACTGTGAGTGTATCTGTCAGTGAGTGTATATCAGTGCATGTATCAACGAGGGCATGTGTCTGTCAGTCAAAAAAGTGGCCTTGACACGAGTTGGGGGGTCAAATTTAGATTTTGGGGGTGCCCGAACTTAGTCGTGCCTAGGGCAGGGCAAATCCAAAATACACCACTGGGGAGGGGAGAGGGGCTGGTTAAGAGGCACATAGGTGAAGATGTTATTTTGGGGAGGGGGATGCATCTTCGCCTATGTACCGAAAAATCCTTGCACCGGCACCTGGATTCCCAGGGATAAGAGATGACTGTCAGGGTTCTACTATACCAGTTCAGAGGTAATTATTAGGGCATAAAACATGCAACAGTCCATTTGCATGGCCATGACTGTCAGAGTTCAGTACATCTTACGAATTTCAGATTGCGATTGGTCACATAAGATATACTGGATTTTTTCTATCTGGGCTGGGAATGTATAAGTCAAATCTGTATAAGTTAAACCTATTTGCATACATAAAAGTTAACCCAGAGAAAGTCATTTGTGGTTTACCGAAACTGACCTTTGTGTATGCTGTATGCCTGAAATAAAGGATACACCTATAGAGATGAGTGAAGAAAGAGAAGGAGGGAGGGATCAAAGGACACAGCATGCACCTGTGAAGACTGGCGAAGGGAGGAAGTTATAGCTGTTAGACTCCTCTCATAACTAGAGGTACCCTCCTTCACACTTGTGGTTGGAAACATATTGCAAAGGTAATTAGTTTACAAAATCAGTTTTGAGGTTTTTGTAGCGTTGAAAAAAGTGGGCCTGCATTATTTCTGATTTCTGAATAGGAATATACTACGCCTGAGCTCCTGAATTACATCTACCTAATTTCTTGATGAAAGGAACCAGACATTTTGGAAACTACAGATGTGACACCTATTCTGCAGTGAAGGCCCGAAAAAGCACCTAGGTTAAGGCCCAATTTTGGAAGCAGTGGCCTGACATACAATATTATTTTACTGGTGGCCAGTGGTACACTATGCAATAATAGTAAAGGGTGACTAGGAGCCATCTCTCCTAACACTTGGAGAAAATCATCAAGGATTATTATGTGGTATCATTTATTACCTGTAGGAAAGTAAGGAATTCCCATGGGAGGTTGGCTAGTTTTGGTTTGTTTAGCAGCAAGTAGTGGCCCCCAGTTTTATTTAGGTGCTGATGTCTAAGGCATTTCCTGAAATGAAATGTAAAAATGGCATCTTTTATAACCATATGTATGTCTGGTTCGAAGGGGGCAAATTATTGAAAAGGCCCCATAAACATTGTTCCATGGGGAAATGTGAGGGGTTTGGGAGGAGCTTAGATATTTGATATCTTTCAGCATGCTCTTGATTGGGATGACACAAAGGCTTGTTTTTCAGGGCAGGCTGGGTGCATGTGGTGCTGGACCCCTGTGAGGTAAAAATTAATGGCATTGTAAGACAATATAAATATATTTGACTTGGAAAGCTTGGTGTGCAGGATAGTTGACAACAACAAGGCAATGGAAATTTGGAATTATTGCTGATAAGCCATCTCAGAAAGTGATACTAGTAAGAAGGAGCATTATCTAAATGCTAGCCTGGACTGGGACCCAGAGAAAGCAAAACAAGCAATATCACAACAGAATGCACTTCTGATAGGATAAACCTGGAATATAAACCATCTATGAATACCAGTCATTGAGAGGAGTTATATGTGGGTACATTGGTGAGTGAACTTTATTATAGTAGACAGATTTGGTAAAGAATAGGTACCCCGTTTGTAAAAGATATATACAAGAGAGCAGGAACATTGTACTGTCACATAGATGCTGCACGTAACAACATTCACTGTCTTTTTGTTCATTTGGATAATGTACCAATTGCTTATTGATTTTCATACCTAAATTCCTTGCAGATTCAATTCAGTCTTGGCTGATAACATATGTACCATTAAGGTGGGTAATAGTACCATGCATCACGTCCAATAGCTTGTACTAAATGCTTTGAATCCCCTTGAATCATTTATAAGGAGCAATATAATCATATCCAGTAATAGTGTTTCAAGAGCTTTTCTCCATTAACATGGGAAAAGTACAAATAGATGTTCATATTACAATTTTTCCTTGTGTCTACAGATATTGTTCCACGCACAGGCAAAAACCCATAGGAAAAGTATGAATTTAAATTCCCTACAACTAATGGGCAGATTCTATAGCACACACAGAGTGGCCCAACCCACAATGAAACGCAATTATGGATATTTATTGAAGACATTATTGTAGAGGTTGATAACGGCTTGGGGGTATGTCCTCTTCATGCCCTGCACAGAAGACATTCATAAAACCAAATTGTAATTTACAGAGGAAGCAATTCATTCACATTGGCTTGCATTTGCTAGTTGCTTCAAATGTAATAGTGCTAAAGGCTAGATGCTATTTGATGGTCTTTACTAGTTCCATCCCCTACTATTTGTATTATGAAATGTTCCATATTGATTCCTTTTGTGGCCAGCATTTCAAGAGTTGCTTGCTTTCTCTGTGTCAGTCTTTTAGTCTCATATCTATCAAAGGGTTTTTTCCATGATATCCGTATGTTTTACCAGTATCTGATGCTGCTCCTTCACCAAATTTAAAACCTGCTTCAGAAAAAGACAAGTTAACAACTGCAAAATCTCAATTAATCCACTATGGAATAAAAGACAGTACGTATATGTCAATACATCCATTAAGCATCAAAAAGCATATCAGTATCATGAAAAAGATAGGAAAAGGAATGACAATATACATTAATCTTTATATAAGTAATATGTATGTGTCATTTTAATGAACAAGTCACAGCAGAAATGTACTTTAAATGTTAAGGTTACAACTAAAACCCACAGGGCCATCAAATCACAACTATGCATCTGACATAGAATAGTATTATACTATGTACTATGTACTATATATATTAGGTATACATTTTGATCACTATGGCAGCACCATTCCTGCGAAATGCATGTTCCAGGTGTGCCCTCAATTTCCTTTTTTTCTTTACTATAGTATAGTATGATATCATACCCCCTAACTTCAGCAGGATAGGCAGTGGGACACCAGAGGGAGTGGGGTAAATCCCCATCACAGTCTCCGATCAAAAGAGACAGACCAGCCAAAAAGGGGCAGGTCAGCCTAGTGTGAATACTCACCAGGTTGGCTGCCAATCTTGAAAGGGCAGTTGTTTGCAGAAAAACAAGAGTAAAAGGTACACACTAAAAAAGGGGGGCAATAATCTCTGCAGGGTGCTCCAGAAGGGAGGGACAATTTTTGAAGACATGAAATGGAAAAAATAAATATCTAGGCACACCTGAGGTGTTCTTCTAAAAGGCAGTCTTTATTTGAAACAAAGAGGAGGAGCCAAAACGTTGTCTCCACTTCCTTGTTTTTAAATAAAGACTGCCTTTTAGAAGAAAGCTCAGGTGTGTCAAAGACCAATCTCGCCACTGTGCATTGGAGGAGCCTGGTTGCCTGCCTGCTGCCTTTTGACTATGGACCGGCATTTAAATACTTTATTTTGGAGTATTTGGAGTATGCTGATTCTGAAAATGTAAGTTTTATGTGAATGTGATGCATACTTTTAAAGTTATGAATAATGTGGAAAAACTGTATTTCTCTGCCTGTGGTAATTACATTACCCATTGTGTAAGGTAATTGTATCACAAGCAGAGGGGAGGATTTTGTGTGGGAGTGTCTGAGTGTATTGTACGTGTTTATTGGTTGTTTTCCAAAACCTTGTGGGTGGTATTAATGTGTATATAAGAACAATAAACCCACAGCTCTGTCTGTTCCTGCTTGACCCTCAAAACAGAGCCTTGTCTCGTTCATGGGGGGGATTTATTGTATGCTGTTCCAGTTCGACTGCTAGGAGTGTAAACCTATTTGTATGTTTTTTCCTATTCGGCTGTTTACAGCATTCATATGTTTGAGAGCATTCGTATGCTTCTCCGGTTCGGTGATTGGTGTCTAAAGTAGCTGCCTGTATATCTGGAAGGGAATATCTCCTAAATGGCGGTTTAACCCTTTTATGCCTGGGGGTGCCGTTACAATTGGTGGCAAGCGGCGTGATCGTTCCTACAGCCAGAAGTACCACTACAAGGAGACACCATTCCTTGGATTTTACTATTTTCTGGGCAACGCATGTCCCAGTACAGCGACCCTGACAGCACCGGGATGGAACCAGCAGTGGAGTACGATGAGGGTGTCATGGATGACCGAGATGCAGTCCGCAAAGGCATCTGGTACCAGGCACTGGGTATTGTGGGATATCTGCGGGACAAGAGGCTCCCTAAGGATGAGCAGCAACAGCAGAAGCGACTAGCCCTGCGGATGCCTTTCCTGGGAGAGCAGCCCCTGGAAGAGTGTGTAGAAGATCTGAAGTACCTGGTAAGGTGGGAGATGTGGCTGGAAGATGCCTACCAGGTGCTCTGGTGGTATGGGGCACAGTACCTGCCCTGGACAGCCGAGCATGACAAGCCAGAGGGAGAGGAATTTGATGGTCCTGGCTTGCTATGGGAGACTTTTTCAGAGCCTGAGTTTGGGAGCTCTACACAAGCCGGGTTCCGTGATCTCTTTGAGTGGAGGGAGAGCAGGTATGACTGGGACGACACTCACGAGATTGAGCAAGACCTGGTCCACCTGATGACCTGGGAAATGGAGCTGGAACAGGGCTACCAGCAGCTGTTCCGCTCCAGTGAGAATGCTCAGCAGGATAGCAGAGTGACAGACCCAGAGCCAGACCCATTCAGCTGGGACGAGATAGTAGAGTTTTACTGGGAAGAACCCCAGGTGGCCGGTGGAGATGGGACCAAGGTCTCTCCACCGGTCCTGCAGGGAATAGGGAGCCCAGTCTTCATTCCCCAGTGGCAGTGTGATATGCAGGGAATTGTGAGCCCAGTCTCCATTCCCCAGCAGCAGAGTGATATGCAGGGAATTGGGAGCCCAGTCTCCATTCCCCAGAGGCAGTGTGATATGCATGGAATTGGGAGCCCAGTCTCCATTCCCCAGCAGCAATGTGATCTGCAGGGAATAGGGAGCCCAGTCTCCATTCCCCAGCGGCAGTGTGATATGCAGGGAATTGGGAGCCCAGTCTCCATTCCCCAGAGGCAGTGTGATATGCAGGGAATTGGTGGCCCAGTCTCCATTCCCCAGCGGCAGTGTGATATGCAGGGAATTGGGAGCCCAGTCTCCTTTCCCCAGCAGCAGGACTCTGTATTAGGAGCAGAGACAGTCGGTCTCCCTCCGCCGCGGCTGGAAGTATGTATGGGAGAGGAGCTTGTTACTCCCTCTCCTCAGCGGCAGCTTAATGCACCAGGGGGAGACAGTAAGCCCCACAACCATGCAGGTGGGACCGTGGTCTCTGCACTTACAGCACAGGGTGTAGGGACAGTCGGTCCTGTCCCCCAGCAACAGGGCTGTTTAGACAGTCTGTCTCCCCCCACAGCAGCATGGTGCTTTGTCCAAAGGGGACACAGTCGGTTTCCCCCCACAGCAGCATGGTGCTTTGTCCAAAGGGGAGACGATCGGTCTTCCCCTCCAGCAGCACAGCTATGTATCCAAAGGGGAGACAGTCGGTCTCCCCCTCCAGCAACCAGGCTCCCACCAGGCTACTTCCGTGGTAGTGCTGGCACCAGGGCAGAGTACCGCTTGTCTCTGCCCACTCAGCAACCCACCAAGGCAGCCTACCAGTCCCCCACACAGCCGTGGTGAGGCACCTGGACATGGACAAGTTTCTGCCTTACTCAGGTGTAGTAACCATTTAGTGGGCTGTACTGCTGTTTCTGTTTTGTGGGTGGGCTGCTGGACTAACCAGGGCACTGACCGTCAGGAGGTCAGATACCCTGTTATTCTGTTTGGAAAAGGTGAGAGATGTGACGAGACCAATCTCGCCACTGTGCATTGGAGGAGCCTGGTTGCCTGCCTGCTGCCTTTTGACTATGGACAAGCATTTAAATACTTTATTTTCCTATGCAGAAAGGCCTATTCATGTATTTCTGCTCTTGCATTCGGTAGTTTCTCGGATTTACTGAATGAACTCATTTAACCCAGATAGCTATGCCATGGAGCCTATTCGTGTAATAAAAGACTTTGGCTCCATGGCAATGGATTAATTGTATGTGTGTAGTCTGAGAGCCATTCAGTAATAATGTGCGCTCAGACCTAAGCTATCTGGGGATATGTTGCATGTCTGTATTTTATGTAATGAATGTAACCTTGTGTAATTTATGTATTTTATTGTCTTTTGCTGCCATGTGTTCAATGGAGTTTTGCCTCTGTCCTTGGAGATAATTGGATTACTTCCCAATTATCTCCAGAATAGGAGACTCTGTGGAACTGGTTTTGGGCAGAAAAGCCATGCTTCATTTGGTCACAAAGGACTATGATCTATCTTTTAAACCACTGGACCAATTTGTATGAATTTGACGTATGTTTGTATTTGGAGTATGCTGATTCTGAAAATGTAAGTTGTAACGGAACCGCTGGCACCCCGACCGGGTACCCTCCGCTGACGGATGCTCCTAGTGCTTTCCGAGGTCTCCAAGCACTCTGCCTGACACCATAACCACTGCAGACCCCACGAACCGCCGCTGCTTGGTTGGGGTCTCGCCGACTCCACCCACTCTGGACGCAAGACCAGGGTCCAGCTTCCAGTAGGTGGACCTCTCCGAATTCCAGAGAGCAGGAACAGGAACAAGCTCTTAGCAGAGCTCAGCGATTATACCCTGGGGAGTATAGTGATTATAGCAATCCCCAGAGTGTAGTTCTCCAATCCCCCAAACATGAGCCGAAACTTCATGAAGGTACAAGATGATCTGAGGTGCTAGCACACCCAGTCTGGCTTTTATTACAGTTGTTGCAAATACAGGACCGCCCACAGGGAGGGATAAAACAACCAATCATATCACAGTTATATCCCCCCCCCTTATCCTGAGAGGAAACTCAATTATACATACAGTTAAAACATACTTTTTACCCAACTTTCATAACTCTAAAACCATACATCCAATCTCCATAAAAATTACATATTCACAATCAATCCATTCAGGGGAACAACATATTAAAAATGGCACAAATCAGACCAGTGGTTTAAAAGTTAAGGGAAAGTCCTTTGTGACCAAATGAAGCATGGAGTTTCTTCCCAAAACAAGTTCCACAGAGTCTCTATCCAGGAGATAATTTGGAAGTAATCCAATTATCTCCAAGAACAGAGGCAAAACTACATTAGCCACATGGCAGACAAAGGACAATAAAAGACATAAAAATACATACTGTTACATTTATCACATAGAACCTACACATTTACAATTTACCGAACACATAATAGCATACATAATATTGAAGACAGCCTGAATGCAATCTGCTACACAGTCTTAAAGGGACATTGTTCCTAAAAGTCATAATATGTCCACAGATGGTTTTTAAAGGGCCAGCAGCAGCACCATACAAATCCAATATACCCAAATGTTGCACCTCAAGGGCCAAATCTCCCAGGGACCATAGTCAACAGGTAAGAGGCTGGCAATCAGGCTCCTCCAACAGCCAGGGGTAAAGGGCGGCTTGTCACCAATAAACCCAGTGACAAAAGGCATTTCGTCACACATCTCCCCTTTGGGGGGAGACTAACCAGGTATCTGACCGCTCGGTCAGTGCCTGAGTTAGTCGATAAACCCACCCACAGTGAACAAGTACATGAGTAGCCCACCCACAACACACATTTACTGCACCTGGTGGTTCCTCTGGTGCTGCTGGGCAACACGCTGTGGAGACTGGGGGGGCAGAGGCCAACTGCGCTCTGCCCCGATGCCAGCGCTTCTGCTGGGGTAGCCTGGATGCAACTTGGTTGGGGAGGAGAGACATCGCTTACCTCTTCCGCCCGGTGTTCTTGTGAGGGTAGTTGGGGATCTGGATAGACCGTCCAGCATCCCTGTATGTCGGGTGCATAGACTACGGTCTCATCTGCACCTTCTGGGGGATTAGGGTCTCCCCTTTGTGGGGTAAGTTGCCACTGGGAAGGAAGACCGGTTGCCTCCTCCCCCTGGAACTCACTCTGCCGCTGAGGAGTAAGGACAATACTTTCGTCTCCCTGGAACTCACACTGCCGCTGGAGAGGAAGGACGACACCCTCTGCTCTCTGGGACTCACACTGCCGCTGGGGAGGAAGGACGACACCTTCAGCTCCCTGGAACTTACACTGCCGCTGGAGAGGAAGGATGACACCTTCTGCTCTCTGGGACTCATGCTGCCGCTGGGGAGGAAGGACGGCACCTTCGGATCCCTGGAACTCACACTGCCGCTGGAGAGGAAGGACGACACCTTCTGCTCTCTGGGACTCACACTGCTGCTGGAGAGGAAGGACGACACCTTCTGCTCTCTGTTACTCACACTGCCGCTGGAGAGGAAGGACGACACCTTCTGCTCTCTGGGACTCACACTGCTGCTGGGGAGGAAGGACGACACCTTCAGCTCCCTGGAACTCACACTGCCGCTGGAGAGGAAGGATGACACCTTCTGCTCTCTGGGACTCACACTGCCGCTGGGGAGGAAGGACGGCACCTTTGGCTCCCTGGAACCCACACTGCCGCTGGAGAGGAAGGATGACACCTTCTGCTCTCTGGGGTACACACTGCCGCTGGGGAGGAAGGATAGCAGTTTCGGCTCCCTGAAACTCACACTGCCGCTGGAGAGGAAGGACGACACCTTCAGCTCCCTTGGAACTCACACTGCCACTGGGGAGGAAGGACGGCACCTTCGGCTCCCTGAAACTCACACTGCCGCTGGAGAGGAAGGACGACACCTTCAGCTCCCTGGAACTCACACTGCCGCTGGAGAGGAAGGACGACACCTTCTGCTCTCTGGGACTCACACTGCCGCTGGGGAGGAAGGATGGCACCTTCGGCTCCCTGGAACTCACACTGCCGCTGGAGAGGAAGGACGACACCTTCTGCTCTCTGGGACTCACACTGCTGCTGGAGAGGAAGGACGACACCTTCTGCTCTCTGTTACTCACACTGCCGCTGGAGAGGAAGGACGACACCTTCTGCTCTCTGGGACTCACACTGCCGCTGGGGAGGAAGGACGACACCTTCAGCTCCCTGGAACTCACACTGCCGCTGGAGAGGAAGGATGACACCTTCTGCTCTCTGGGACTCACACTGCCGCTGGGGAGGAAGGACGGCACCTTCAGCTCCCTGGAACTCACACTGCCGCTGGAGAGGAAGGACGACACCTTCTGCTCTCTGGGACTCACACTGCCGCTGGGGAGGAAGGATGGCACCTTCGGCTCCCTGGAACTCACACTGCCGCTGGAGAGGAAGGACGACACCTTCTGCTCTCTGGGACTCACACTGCTGCTGGAGAGGAAGGACGACACCTTCTGCTCTCTGTTACTCACACTGCCGCTGGAGAGGAAGGACGACACCTTCTGCTCTCTGGGACTCACACTGCCGCTGGGGAGGAAGGACGACACCTTCAGCTCCCTGGAACTCACACTGCCGCTGGAGAGGAAGGATGACACCTTTTGCTCTCTGGGACTCACACTGCCGCTGGGGAGGAAGGACGGCACCTTCGGCTCCCTGGAACTCACACTGCCGCTGGAGAGGAAGGACGACACCTTCTGCTCTCTTGGGTACACACTGCCGCTGGGGAGGAAGGATAGCAGTTTCGGCTCCCTGGAACTCACACTGCCACTGGGAGAAAGGACGGCACCTTCGGCTCCCTGAAACTCACACTGCCGCTGGAGAGGAAGGACGACACCTTCAGCTCCCTGGAACTCACACTGCCGCTGGAGAGGAAGGACGACACCTTCTGCTCTCTGGGACTCACACTGCCACTGGGGAGGAAGGATGGCACCTTCGGCTCCCTGGAACTCACACTGCCGCTGGAGAGGAAGGACGACACCTTCTGCTCTCTGGGGTACACACTGCCGCTGGGGAGGAAGGATAGCAGTTTCGGCTCCCTGGAACTCACGCTGCCACTGGGGAGGAAGGACGGCACCTTCGGCTCCCTGAAACTCACACTGCCGCTGGAGAGGAAGGACGACACCTTCTGCTCTCTGGGACTCACACTGCCGCTGGAGAGGAAGGACGACACCTTCTGCTCTCTGGGACTCACACTGCTGCTGAGGAGGTAAGACGACACCTTCAGCTCCCTGGAACTCACACTGCCGCTGGAGAGGAAGGATGACACCTTCTGCTCTCTGGGACTCACACTGCCGCTGGGGAGGAAGGATGGCACCTTCGGCTCCCTGGCATGCTGGTTGCTGCAGGGACGAGGGACCGATAATCTCCTCTCCCTGGGACGCTGGTTGCTGCAGGGACGAGGGACCGATAATCTCCTCTCCCTGGGATGCTGGTTGCTGCCAGGAGGAGAGACCGATTGGCCACAGCCCCAATCTCCGAAATCGGAGCTCCAATTCCCATGCCGCTCGATTCTCCTCATCCAACTTGCGCACGGTGGCCAGGAGCATCTGTACCGAAATATTCGGCCCATACCTGGTTAACCGCCTCTCTACCTCCTTCCTGTAAGCGTCGCCCTCAAAGCGATAAGTCATGTTTGCTGTTAACAGGGGCGCTGTACGAATACTAGCGTTGCCCTCAAATTGTAATTCCAAACAAACTGTGTCTCCGAGCTGCTTCTCCTCGCACTAGGACGCCATCCCACCGCTGCCACCACTGTAACGGAACCGCTGGCACCCCGACCGGGTACCCTCCGCTGACGGATGCTCCTAGTGCTTTCCGAGGTCTCCAAGCACTCTGCCTGACACCATAACCGCCGCAGCTTGGTTGGGGTCTCGCCGACTCCACCCACTCTGGATGCAAGACCAGGGTCCAGCTTCCAGTAGGTGGACCTCTCCGAATTCCAGAGAGCAGGAACAGGAACAAGCTCTTAGCAGAGCTCAGCGATTATACCCTGGGGAGTATAGTGATTATAGCAATCCCCAGAGTGTAGTTCTCCAATCCCCCAAACATGAGCCGAAACTTCATGAAGGTACAAGATGATCTGAGGTGCTAGCACACCCAGTCTGGCTTTTATTACAGTTGTTGCAAATACAGGACCACCCACAGGGAGGGATAAAACAACCAATCATATCACAGTTATATCCCCTCCCCTTATCCTGAGAGGAAACTCAATTATACATACAGTTAAAACATACTTTTTACCCAACTTTCATAACTCTAAAACCATACATCCAATCTCCATAAAAATTACATATTCACAATCAATCCATTTATTCAGGGGAACAACATATTAAACATTGCACGAATCAGACCAGTGGTTTAAAAGTTAAGGGAAGGTCCTTTGTGACCAAATGAAGCATGGCTTTTCTTCCCAAAACAAGTTCCACAGAGTCTCTATCCAGGAGATAATTGGGAAGTAATCCAATTATCTCCAAGAACAGAGGCAAAACTCCATTAGCCACATGGCAGACAAAGGACAATAAAAGACATAAAAATACATACTGTTACATTTATCACATAGAACCTACACATTTACAATTTACCGAACACATAATAGCATACATAATATTGAAGACAGCCTGAATGCAATCTGCTACACAGTCTTAAAGGGACATTGTTCCTAAAAGTCATAATATGTCCACGGATGGTTTTTAAAGGGCCAGCAGCAGCACCATACAAATCCAATATGCCCAAATGTTGCACCTCAAGGGCCAAATCTCACAGGGACCATAGTCAACAGGTAAGAGGCTGGCAATCAGGCTCCTCCAACAGCCAGGGGTAAAGGGCAGCTTGTCACCAATAAACACAGTGACAAAAGGCATTTTGTCACATAAGTTTTATGTGAATGTGGAAAAACTGTATTTCTCTGCCTGTGGTAATTACATTACCCATTGTGTAAGGTAATTGTATCACAGGCAGAGGGGAGGATTTTGTGTGGGAGTGTCTGAGTGTATTGTACGTGTTTATTGGTTGTTTTCCAAAACCCTGTGGGTGGTATTAATGTGTATATAAGAACAATAAACCCACAGCTCTGTCTGTTCCTGCTTGACCCGCAAAACGGAGCCTTGTCTCGTTCTTGGGGGGGGATTTATTGTGTGCTGTTCCAGTTCGACTGCTAGGAGTGTAAACCTATTCGTATGGTTTTTCCTATTCGGCTGTTTACATCATTCATATGTTTGAGAGCATTCGTATGCTTCTCCGGTTTGGTGGAATGGTGTCTACAGTAGCTACCTGTATATCTGGAAGGGAATATATCCTAAACGGCGGTTTAACCCTTTTATACCTGGGGGTGCCGTTACAGCCTAGATATTTCTTATTTTCCAATCTTGAAAGAGCAGACCTTTCAGGTTGCAATGTTTCAGGACCCAAAATCAGACTGTTGGGAGACATATGATAGTACAAGCTTCACATGCAAATAAAGTATCCTAAATTAATCTTTCAATCGCATCAAATCATTCCTTAAGACAAAAGATAATTTCAAATAGAAATTTTCATTATCTTGCTATAATATGTAAATAATATATCAGATGTACGTTTTATAAGCATTACACATAATGAAATGGAGTATTTGGTTTTGTGTCAGGCAGAGCGACTGGCAGCTGATAATATGATATTTAACATGATTGGATTATGGCTCTAATATACATTAGATCAGGGGTGCCAAAAGGTAGACCCCCAGATGTTTTATAACTACATTGTGGCAGAACCACTACATATTCATATGTTTTCCACTGGTTTCATGTGTTTCCCAGTGTTTTTCGTGTCATTTACCCGATTTTCCAATTCTGGAGCGTTCCTACGAACGGAACCCATCAGTCTTCTGAATGGGGACCACCCCAGTGCCCCATTAAAACTTTCCCGCCAATGAATTAGAACGTTCACACTTGCAACATAAGTGTGAAACCGCAATGTTCACACTGGCAACATAAGTGTAAAACCGCAAGGGAAGTAATTAATGAGTGCTCCCTTGGGTGGCTGCAATTTCGTATAGACGAACGCCAACCAGGGGGAGCATTCGTACCCCAAAAGGAGATGCTTCTCTGGCAGGTTTCAGCACAGGAACCACGCGAACGGCGATTGATCGGAGAATGTGCCATTGTGAGGTCGTCTGAGGTTGGTGGGGACACTTTTGGGACACTGGCTAGTTGGCGGGCTTTTCTGTGCCATGGCATGAAGACCCCCCTGTCGCCCTGTGCAGGAGACACCTCGTCTGAGTGGCGGGCTTTCTATATTTGGGAGACAAAGAAACAGCGACCCCCTGTTCCCAGGCTTGGGCTCCCAGGTAGAGAGGATCCTGGGATACAACCCCTGTTTGTGTGTGTTGAAGACTCCTTACATGCTGCTATGCATAAAATCCGTGTGTCTCTCAATAAAATTGTGTTATACTCCCAGAGCTGTGTCTCGTTACTGGGGGGAAATGGGTATAGCGGGGGTAACGGTCGGGTTACCTGTGGTCTGCTACATATATCTTCCATGATGCTTTGTCTTTCTAAAGACATGCAAAGCATTATGGGAGTTGTAGTTCTACAACATCTAGGCAGCCCTGCACTAGATGAACATAGATTAGCCATCATTTTGCATTGGTACATAAAACATCAAAAAGCTTAGGTAAACATTGTGTATTGCCTTTGCTACTTAAAACTGTTCCATTCCTTTTCACATATGTGTGACACAATAAGTTTCATTCTGTAGGTAGTAACATGTGTCATAGTTTCTAAACTCACTCCTACCAATATACCCTTTGTATAAACATGAACATTAACAGGGAAAGTAACATAAATCTCTTTATTTTGAAAAACAAATATATTCCTATTGATGTAGAATTATTTAAAAATCTTTATTGAACTTGTATTGAATTATTGTACTAACTCCATTTTAACTGCACACTGTGACAAATCCTCCATTTTGTCCTCATAACCTGACTTCTCCATATGAAAACCACATTACATGACAGAATTGCTCAGCACATCTAACACAATAGACAAAGACTGTATTTTTCCATAAAGACATGATTAACACAGGAATTGCTGACTTTCCCTTAACTTGCAACATAGTATAATTTGAAGGCCATGAGAACACAGTAGTAATGAAATGTTCTATTCATAAGAGACCTTGCACCTGGCCACGAGGCCTGAGATCACCGACCGTGTAAAATGACGCTCAAGACCCCCTTGTCCCCACCCGTGTCCAAAATAATACCACCTCTTGGTGGGTGGACACGAAGCTAACCACTTAGTTTTTGATCCAATTAATAATATTGATGGGTGGACACTGATATAGTCACATAACGTTTAATCCAATTAATGATGTTTATTTGTTATTATCTGATATTCAATGATGATGTCATTTTGCCTTTAAAAATATCTGCATAACTGTTTTCCACCCAGATTGCATTAAATTTTCTGAAGTGCTTTTAACCTGAACTCCATGTGTCAGTGTGAGCTTACTTCTGCGTATACGCAATTTAATCATCTCAGATTTGGACAGGAACAGATAGACATTTAAACATATTTGTTTATTTCTAAATTAATCTACATCACTATCACTTGCTATGGCCCATGTCTAATAGACTCTTCACTCACAAGATCAAGGAACTGAGTGTACTAGCTCCACGACATGCGCATAGTTGTCCTTTTAGTGGCTATCTCCTTTCCCCCTCCCCCATTATTGTACCCTTCCAGTAAGAAAGGGACACAAATTAGTGTTGGATTTCATTTTCCACAGCTTAAAAAAATTCCTAACATTTACAAATAAGGTCATTGTCAAACATCCTGCAAAAAAAAAAACTTAAATCCCATCCATCCCCCATTTACCCCCGACAATGACCCCACAACGTACATCACGTATAACCATATCAACAGCCTAAGAAAGCCCCATTTTCCAAACAGATCCAAACTGTAGGGGTATACCGAGATACCCCTACACCCCCAGGTTCAGAGCCACCGACGAGCTTGAACCTACCAATAAAACACATTATACTCCTCAGTAACAAAAACAGTTATTTCCCATCCCATCCACCCCAATTTTCGTATTTCACCCCCCGCCGCTGTGACCAAATGGGAGAAGAACTATGTCTGAAGCTAAAATTGGGAGGGAGGGACAACAAATGGTCTGTGGGGCTCGTTAGCAAAAGGCCAGCTTTCACACAATGGAAGTGTTAAATACCAACTGAAACCCCACCTACCCACTTCCTCTACCCTCCACACCCCCGCCCCCCAGCATTAAACCCCCTCTATGCCAGCTTCCTTAGCTCTGTCAATGCCCTATTCCACTGCTTTGCTGTTCCATGGGCTACATTCATCCTCTTCACTACACCTTATCTCATGTTCTTACAGCCTCATATTTAAATATTCTATCCCACCACCCATCCTCCTCCTTGTCAGTTCCTCCAAGCCAACAATTAGAGGCTCTTGGGAAGAAGACTTCTGGCGGTTGGTGTGGTAAACCCCAGGGATTTAGTGGTGGGCTTTGGGGACAAAGGGAACGAAGTCCCTTCCCGCATTGGGACTTTGGGGATGGGGAGGATATGCATAAAAGCCATGTGTAGCCAATACAATTGTGCATCTGGGGCATATGCATGGCAATCACTGCACTGTGTCAATCTGATGCTTTCCATAGAGAAGCAGTGAATCCAATGCCTCTCATGAAGAAGCAGTAATGGTTTTCGGCATCATCTAACAGCGTGTGATCTTCACCCAAATTCTCAACTATTTTCGCAAAGAAAGTGCACTAAAAACACTACATTGAAATGGAGTGATTTTGGTGCATATTTAGTGTCCTTTACACTTTTCACAACAAAATATTGACTGTTGAGACACGGAGCAAACAGCATAATCATTTGTATCTAGATCTTGTGTCATGTTGTGCTACAGGAATTAAGTGAGGTCCACATTAATAAGCAAAATTAGATTCCAGGAAAAAATATGATCAGAGGCTGGTGGAGAGTAAAGGGCAAAAAGAAAAGCTGCTCTGAGTACTGCAAGGAAATATTATGCAAGTCTCTACTCTCATTATGTTTTTACAGGACAAACTTGAACTACATCTGCTTGCTGCAAATCAAAGTTGTGCTACCATCATCACACATCGAGGCCATGGTTACATGCTGCAGATCCCCAATGACAAGTGAAGAAATCTACAGTAAAAAAAGATTCTAGTTAAATTGAAAGGATCATATGAGAGAAGAGAGGTAGCACAGAAGGTGTCTGAGAAGGTAAGTGGGATCTGAAAATGAAAGGGGTTGGGAAATAAAAGTAAAAACTAATATAGGAGAATATAGGAGGCAGAGACAAAAAGAAAAGCCGGATTTTTCACAAGGCCACCAACAACTTGGTCGCAGCAGGCAGGAGAGGTACAGCAAGGCTGACAAGGGGCCAAGAAGACAAGGGAGATATTTGGCAGGGCCAGCGCTTGACCACAGAGGTCCTATTCGACTCCCTTCACTGGTCAGAAAGCCCTGATACTTCTATTGTATCAGAGCATTGCCGCGCGTTGTCATGGCAACGCTCCGATATATTTCACGCCATCGGGTGGAAGGAGCTTCCTGCATACACCAGGAGGGCAGACGGGCAGAATCTCCCACCGGACCACCAGGGTTAAGAATTCCCGATAGTTTAGGTTTTTTTTTTCATTAAGCAGTCTCTCAGCCAATATCCCTACATTACATTATTAGCCTCCCCCCCCCCACTATAGCCTCAATCTCCCACAAAAGCCCCTACTATAGTCTCTATCCCCAGTCACTATGCCACCACTGCAGCCCCTACTGTAGAATAATTTCCCTGCACTACAGCTGTGGCTCCATTATATCTACTATGCCCCTGCTATATCCTCCACTACAGCCACTATGTCCACACGACAACCCATATCACCCCTCTACAGCCCTTATACCACAATTATAGCCATTATATCCTTCACTACAGCTTCTATTCCCCACTATAGCCCCTATTGCCTGCCACATCCTCAATGCCTCAAATGAATACACTGGCCCATCCCTCCCCCAAATTAATACAGCGCCCCTCCCTCCCTCAAATTAGTCCACTGGTCCCTTCCCTGCCTCAAATTAATACAGTGCCCCCTCCCTCAAATTAATAGTGCCCCCTCCCATCTCAAATTAATACACTGCCCCCTCCCTCCCTCAAATTAATACAGTGCCCCCTTCCTACGTCAAATTAATAGAGCACCCCTCCCTCCCTCAAATTAATACAGTGCCCTCTTCCTACCTCAAATGAATAGAGTGCCATCTCCCTCAAATTAATACAGTGCTCCCTCCCTCAAATAAATAGAGTGCCCCCTCCCTCAAATTAATAGTGTCCCCTCCCTCCCTCAAATTATTAGAGTGCCCTCTCCCTCCCCCAAATTAATAGAGTGCCCCCTCCCTCCCTCAAATTAATACAGTGCCTTCTCCCTCTCTCAAATTAATACAGTGCCCACTCCCTCCCGCAAATTAATACACTAGCCCCCTCCCTTCCTCAAATTGATACACTGCCCCCGTCCCCCAAGCCTCTCTTCTCCTACCTTATAATTTGCTGTGCACCCTCCAGTTCCAGCTCCAGCCCTGCTAATGCAGGCCAGCCACTCCTCTGGCACCTGGAGCAGGAGGGAAGGCGGAGTGGCTGCTCTGGTCTGCTCAGCAGACACACAGCCACTCTGCCCTCTTGTGGCCGGGAGAGCAAGAATCAGGAAATATTTTTCCTATCTTTCTGGTCGCAGCCATAGCTGAAAGCGGCCCCAGGGAAGGCGGGCCGCAAATATGTCCACTGGCCCGCATGTTTGACATGCTTGCTGTAATATAATGATAGGCCCTTACAAAATTAGTAAAACATAAATGAACAAATAAACCATTCTAAAATAAAAACATTTTAAAAATATGATTGCACCAAGTAAATTAAATAAATGATCAGTCAGGCATAGGTCCAAGGACATTTTGGGAATTCCACAATTGAAACCACAATCTATTTTAGACACATGTGCACATTTTTATAGGAACTATGCCTTTTCTTCTTAACTGAATAATTGAAGATTATACTAGCTTTAGTGTACTAATAATCTTAATTTTAGTAATGACAGGAGGCGAATATTTGCATATCTTTCTTTACTGAAAACTCCAGCAGCATAGAAACAGTAACAACCAATCAGAGAAAAGATATGGTGCCCATAAAAGGCCCTGTCTATGACATCACTTCCTCTTTCTTTGAAGCGAAACAATAAATAGCAACAATAAACATAATCATAATACGTCAACAGTTCCACAACATATTAGCATAATCAACTCCAGTAGTTCCGTGATGTAGAGGTATGGAAGGTGAGTCTTTGTCTTGATGAGAGAACGTTCACGCTGCAAGAAAAAGAAAAAGGTGAAAGGACTCTGGCGTGGTAACTTGTCCGCATACAATAAACATTAAGAATCTGATATACCAATGGATACTAGAATGAGTAACATATCAATATATATCAATTCTATTAATTATATTAATTCTAAAGCACTGACAAAGAATCTGTAAACACAACGTAATTCAAGGTACATGACTAATTATGCAACCTATAGTCTCTCAAGCCACATATCTAAGTAGCAAACATACAACCATAACGTACTTACCTTCCTGAACATAGAGGGCATATTCAGTTCAACACGAGAACAAACATGGGAGGGATCCTATAGGGTGGGAAATATTCGCCTCCTGTCATTACTAAAATTAAGATTATTAGTACACTAAAGCTAGTATAATCTTCAATTTTACCACATGACAGGAGGCTTCATATTTGCATTTTTAAAGCTTAGAATTGACCAGTGTGAAGGAAGTACGAGATGTTTGCCGAAATAGAGCGTTCTAACGTACCCTCTCGCGCTCAAATTGCGCATCGCGTAGTGTCGGTTAGGGAGGCGACGTCCGAAAAGACTTGTGGGGCCAGCGCTCCCTCGACCGAGTGGGCTCCGAAACAAGGTTCGACGCCCGCCAGATGCAAAAGCTATCGGCTCCATCTGGCCAGTGCAGCAGTAGGCACCTCTCCATGAGGGTCCACGTAAGAAGTCAGGAGTAGACCCGTCGCATGAATACGAAGGGGGAATGATTTCGGTATACTGTATTAGCGTTCCGACCACACCTAGTTTGGTGTCTGACACAAAGTATGGTTATGACACCGAAGATGAACTGGACTTAGTTCATCTCGATATGGAAAAAGTAATCCCATCTGGCGTAATAGAGAAAAAACCATTCATATCGAAAGCCCTAACGTCCATCACCCGTCTAAATAAGACGAGGCATAACAAGAGGGCTAGTTTGGCTGAAAGTTGTTTCCGTGACAAACAAGGATTGTCCTGCTATTCCCTCAAGGAATCACAGCATCACATCCACCTGCCAGAGGTGTGAATACTTGGGTGCAGAGTCTCGATAATTCGGCACCCCGTAGTAATCGACAACTCCGTGGATCTTGACCTACTGGTCCGCCCTGTACCGGAACGTGCTCCACCGATATGGCGGATCCGATCACGTTGAGGGATCGATATGACCGCCCCACGAGACCAGGAGTGACAGATAGTAAGGATCAGCGTGACAGGTGCGGTAAAGGGGTCGGAATCCCTTTCCACCCACCAATCGCTCTAGGCCGACCAGGCAGAAATATAGCATTTCCTGGAGTCGGGAGCCTACGAGCCCCATAGGATGCAGATGATGCAATAGGTCGTGGACTGACCAGGAGCCCCTGAAAACCGTCCAGGCCATTAGTGCCAGTTGTCTTTCCCTGACAAGGGAGTGAGCTTCCCCTTGCGGTCCCGTCGGAAGAAGAGGAAAGTCAGGGAGTAGTAGATGGTCTTCGCGAGACATCCCCAGGCGATCCGGGAACCGCGGTTGATCTGCCCGAGGGGTGTCACGAGCAGGAACGATATCTTGTGGGTACGTGTGTATCGAAGCACCCTTGCTATTGTGGAGAACGGCTGGGACACGTTTGTAGGGTACATCCACCGCTTCGTATCCGGAGGAAGAGTCAAGGACCGTTCAGCCAATTCAAGTTTGTATGTGAAATAATCACCATGGAAATTCCATCCTCATTTCTGCCGACAGTGAGATCCAGTGGTCGTAAGAGTGGCCGGTGCGTACGTATCTCGCCATCAGCTGTTACATGGCCTGTAGTGTAGTGGGCCAGGGAATATCGCTTGTATGAGGGAGGAGAGGAATCCCTCAATCCGGCGAGTATCCCGAGAGGAATCGTATCCAACCCTGGAGTGAGTCTGACCTCTATCATTATAGAGGCGATCTTTGCCCTAGACCGACGCGGAACGTGGTTCTCCAAGCCGATGTCGAAACCGAGGAATTGGCCCAACTCAGATGGAGAAGCGATCTATGTTTGTGTACTACCCAATGTGTAAACCAGTAGTTATCGCATATGTCTGGAGAACCCCGGTGACTTTGGTGATCGTCTCCCAGTTCCGTAATACAGAGAGAGGCTGCCGGTCGTAAAATTGGAAACAGTTAGCCATGTAGGTCGACTCACTAGTAGAGAAACGAGTAAGAAACTATATGAGGACTGTGTATACGATCTGGAAACTATCGCCCAGAAGCGGCCAGCGGCTCGTTCCGCTACCGAACAGTCCTCCCAAATACATCTTTCCCCGAAGGGGAGACATGAATAGATTGACGTGCACCTTGAGTTCTGCCACGAACACTACGTCAAATAGTAGGCCTTGTGCTTTTGGGCCGAATTCTTGTCGTTCTTAAGTCCCATAATGTGTTGTTGACAGGATTGCGTCTGTCGGCGCATAGTACGTCATCTATTGAGCTCGGGTGCAACTACCACTTTGTCTGGAAGCAGTGGTCTGGGGTATTTGGCCTTGAGGCGTGCGCATACTTTCATCCCCAGAGGGTTGCGCAGCCCATAGTGTTCATCCAGGAACGGTCCGTCTTCGGTCACTCTGGTTTAGTGCCGTTAATGCTATCCCTGCCTCGGCCGCTGTCACAGAGTCAGGTGTCCCTAACGTACTTCGAGGAAGTGTCCTCCATCAAGCGGTGTGGGGTAGAGCCCATAACAGAAACTTCTCTACTGAGGCCGCTACAGCGGCGTTTGTCCCCGCCTAGAAATCTTGGGAAGGTTGAGAGTGTCCACCATGACTCATTCCCGTCCTGTTTGGAGACAGTGGTAGTCAATGGGAGTAATGTTTGAGGACCAACATGTAGGCGTGTTAGACTCCAGGTAGAACTGTGGATCACCCGGGTAAAATGGTTTGAATTGCCTGTTTAGTTTGTTTGAGAGTATGAATACCTGTGCCAAGTGTAGAAGGGTCACCTCTATTAGTTAAATCTGGCTACTGAGGGCCGCGGAGCAGGCGCGACCGACTGGTAGTGGTGTTTGGTCAGGTTAGCCGGGCCACCACAAATGTACACCAGAGCTGTATGTACGGTATCAAATTATACAGGCTGATTATAGAGGCGCGTGGGGCCTGTCTCCAAAAGGTCTGCAACCGCAGGACCCACGACTGTTAGGTTGGGTACATCCCAGGTGGCGTGCCATGGAAAACCAGAGGACACCCACATCAAAGGTAATGGTCTGTCAGTGACCTTGCATGCATATCTGGGGGGTCACCCCAGGTGGTGTGCCATGAAAACGTACCCAGAGGACACCCACAGTATAATTATTGGTACCTGCGAGTATTGCATGCATATCTGGGGGTCATCCCAGGTGGTGTGCCATGTAAAAACAACCCAGAGGACACCCACGTTCAATATGTACACTAGGCACCATAAATATATATATATATATGTATCCCTGTGAAGGGTACTACGCAGTACACTCAGCTTCCTCAGTGGCCCTGCCGTCCACCGTATCCAGCATGGTACTGTTGCTTAAAAGTAAACTGACAGGCATTGAGAGGGCTGTATATGCACGTAGTCAGTGAAATCAGGGCTGTATTCGTTTATCTCTTGACAGTATAGGCCCTTGTGCATATCATCGGGGTTCACCCCGGGTGGTGTGCCGTGGCAATCAGAGGACACCCACATCATTTGAAATGGGCCGTCAGCGCCCTTGCATGCATATTTGGGGGTCACCCCAGGTGGTGTGCCATGAAAAAATACCCAGAGGACACCCACATAAATGTTGCACCCTTGGGTACAGTAATGTAATATAACCCTGTGCCGGGTAATCAGTATAATATTCCCTTTGAAGGGTATAGCAGAATGTGATCCCCTGAGGGGAAATAGTGTTGCATCTGTCCCTGCAGGGACCAGCGAGGCAGTATGCCGGTTAAGGCATGTATATCGTATATAGTACAGCCTTCATACCAAAGAGAGCTCAATTGTGCCTGCATTGACTATCTTGTACCGAACAATCAAAAACAGGACCGCCATCAGAATGTGATCATACCTACTGACCTTACACAGGGTGGAGATAAAGCCTGCCACAAACTTCAATTTGTACCCTATAAACTGGTACATAGGTAAAATAGGACACTTATTAACCTCTTAAGGACCAAACTTCTGGAATAAACGGGAATCATGACATGTCACACATGTCATGTGTCCTTAAGGGGTTAAACTAATTGATAACATTTAACATAGATAAAAAGTGATATCTACCAATATTTGGTAAATGGTCCTTATATATTGTTGGTTTTGGGAACAGGAAAAAAATTCAAGTTACCATGGGTACCCATGCTGGGGTTCGAACTTGTGTTTTGTTGAACCGACTGTCTGCTTGCTTATACAGGCAGACAGCTTATCTCCTGAGCCACCATACCTGCTAGGTATATATATAGAAGAAAAAGTTACACTAATCCTATGTAAACAGTCTAAATAGAACCATGCTGTTTCAAGTTATATACACTATGAGTATCATAACTATAAGTTACATATAGTTGGAATAGCTGTCTGTGTGCTTTGCAGGAGAACAGCAAGCCACATAAGCCATCCCAGCTGTCCGGTTTCCTGAGACTGAGAAGAGGTGGGGGGGGGTCCCTGAGGGGGGTCCCCCAACTCCGTTGCGGCGATCGGGTGATTCCCCGACCGCCGAGTGAGGAGAGGCAGCCGTCGCGGGTCTCGCGTTTTTTACCGCGAGAACCAAGATGGCCGCCAGCCGCGTGAGTAAGACAGAGAGCAACCCGCTCGCGGCTGCGAGCGGGAAGGGAATAAAAGGGCGGCAAACTGTAAATTTTTTAACCCCCGCTACCCTCCACCCGTCCCCACCCAGCCCCCTGTGTCAGTAAGGGCAGGTCCGCGCGGCGAACGCAGCACGGACAGCCGTGACGCCCGCGGACCGGCAGTCCGAAAAAAGCAAAGTAGCAGAGGCATCAGAAACCAACAGGGCGACTGAGAAGTGAAAAACAGGAGGGGGACAGATATAGGTAGATAGGGGTGAATAAGAAAAAACAGCAATAATACAATAGTAAATATAACAGTAATAATAATACAATAATAAATATAATAAAAACAGGAATAATACAATAAAAAAGACAATATAAGTACATAAACCAGAGAGGTAAAATTACTCTGACCTGTTGATGGCTGGAGCAGCAAAGAAAGAGGAAGTGATGTCATAGACAGGGCCTTTTATGGGCACCATATCTTTTCTCTGATTGGTTGTTACTGTTTCTATGCTGCTGGAGTTTTCAGTAAAGAAAGATATGCAAATATGAAGCCTCCTGTCATGTGGTAAAATTGAACTTACCTTACAGTTTGCTTTGCCAATTTTTCTATCCTCCTTTGTAAAGCTAGGTACTTGCTGTACCTTCGGTTTGAAACATGTTGATCTACTGACAACCCAGTGAGAGTCTCAGGATATGCAGGCATCTTATATAATCCAAAACAATAACTGACTGTGTCTCTACACATTCTGGAAAACTTCACATGGGTATTCACAAGCGCCCAAATAACTGACCTGATGATTGCTATGGGGTTACAATAAGGAACTTTGTTGTAGCAAGAAAACAATAATGATAAGGTAAAATATCAAAACATACATACTACAAACCACGAGTCTAAGATCTTGACTGAGAAACACATTTGTTTTATTTATTAATATATCCTTTTCATCAACAGCTTTCTTTCCCATTTTTTTTTATTTTCTTCTTTGTACATCATTTGACTTTTTTTATTATTTGATAATGTGTATGTCTATGTTTTTACTATTTCTTAAAAAATATCTTCCTCTTAATCTATTAAACCATGTAACATTGATATGCTTGCTTATATACTTAATCATTTGGTAAGATGGGTTATTTCCCCCCATATATGACATCATCCATTGCCACTGATTTAAATTTGGATATACATCAAATTCTAATGGGCATGATTAAGGGCTATATTGAGTGATTAATAAAAATGGTATACTGATTGTAGAAGTCTTCTCACCTGTTGCCGCGCTGGTTGCCGTGATAGGTTGTTTATCAACTATAGTTTTCATTTATTTATATGTATGTTAAAGTGATTGGGAAACACCTCAAAATCCTATACACACCATATAATCAATTTGAAGCATCTATACACCTACTGTTTTACTGTGTTATTTGTTGTTAAAGGCTATATTGGCTAAACATATTTTATGTCCTAAATAAATTGAGGAACATTTTATTTGCAATCAAGTGGTGATGCTCATTCCTTGACTGTTCCCAGGAGTTTCCTGAAACACCTGGGGCTTCAGCTCAAGGGAAAACTAACATAGAGGTGGAGATATGTCATGTCTGAAAGTCCCCCTAAGTAGCCTGGCAGTACACTAAAATATTGATGTTTCTTTTTATAATACGTGGTTGTTTTTATTTTACATCAGCTGCGTGATGTAAAATAAAAAATAATAAAAAAACAACACAAACGTAAAAAAAGAAAACACTAAAATGTTCCTGTCCTGTAGAGAGCCAGGGCTTCAGCTCCCCAAGACCCATGCTCCCCCCAGCAATGCTTATGGCAGTTCCCATGATGAATAGTCACTGCAGCATTGATTCTTAAAATGAGGATTATCCACGTGTGGAATTGCATTGTTGGAGCATGGCTATATATCTCTGCTGCTGTAGAACTTTTTAAAAAAGCGATGCATTGGCTTTTTATTATGCCTAATGCTTTTTTTACTAATCAAACCGACTCTTTGTTGAACCTAACAAGGAACCAATTTTACCACATGACAGGAGACTTCATATTTGCATATATCGCTTGTGAGTAGAACTCAAGGATGTAACCCTATGTCGTTTGTAAAATCCATGCGTCTTCAGAGATTGCTCTCCAGTTCTGAAGAAAAAAGACAGGTTGCCAGTGGTACAGTTGGAAACAGGTAGGCCAGAAATGGGACTCACCTATAGAGAAACGTCCACGACCTCTGCCTCTAGTTCCTCTGGCTCAGTCTGAGCCTCTGTAGTATAAGGACCTCTGTGTATTGGTCTTGTAGAAGTTGGATGAAGGAGGATAGGATCCAGAGCCTGTAGACCAGAAACGGCTGGTGCCTTCATTGGGCTGGGCTTCATTGACGACCAGCCCTCCCAAAAACACTGTTCTGTGGTGCGAGGAAAAACAGTTTGAGTGATGATTGCACCTTACTTAAGGTCGTAAACAGGTTGATGTGGTTTTCCAATTCAGCAATGAAAGGTTCCCCGAAGAGAAGACCTTTCGCCAGGAGCCTGAGCTTTTTTTTATCTTAATTCCAGCAATTTCGTGTAAATTCTCAGCAGTGCTGATTTGTGCCGTTCGGCACAAAGTACGGCATTGGCATTGCCTAGCAGGCTGATTTAGCGTTGGGCTCGTTCTCTGAGAGCGTTAGGGTCAAGTTGTGTACCCTGGGTGAGAGCCAGGTCAGCAAAGTAAAGCATTTTTACTATAGGGCTGAGGAGATCAAGCACACAAATGTCTTGTGTGGCTTTAAGACCCTTTTTCAATGCCTTTACATGGGTCCTGGACTGACCGAGCCCTAAAGACCACTACAGTGGTGTCAAACCCCGGTGTTATGGCCACTTTGTCAGGCAATGGTGGTCTTCGGCATTCGACTCTGAGGCGTGCCCGGTCTTCCTTCTCCATGGGTTTATGGAGCCAGTAATGTACGAACTGAGCCAAATGATCTGGGAGGCTCCATTCCAATGACCTCGGATGTCGGATAGTGCGAGGGTCGAATAGTGGAATCCCTTGCTCATCTAGGAAGAGTCCATCTTCAGGCATTGTGGTAAGCAGGCAGCTCAGGGTGTCCTTGAGGTGACCTTCTTCCTTCAATACTGTTTCTCCACACCAGAGCTGTACCTCGTGAGATGATCAGTATGCAGTGCACATAACAAGCACTAATAGTCCTGTATCATATGGAGACTTATCCCAGTAGGATGTGCATCAGCAGGACCCATGTGTATTTAGCTAGGGGTTCATCCCAGGTAGTGTGCCTTGATAACCCAGAGGACACCCACATCAGTAGATAAAATACTTGACACAGTATGATAATGATATGATTAACTGGGGGCTCACCCCAGGTGGTACTCGAGAGCCGTAACCCCTTGGTCAGCAAGAGTATTCAACCCAATCACATAAGTATTAACATGGCAAGTAAGGTGCCATATCATTGTAAAGTCTGCTCCAGCAGAGCTATAGGTAATAATCTGGGGGCTCACCCTAGATGGCGTGTCGTGAAAAATCCAGAAAATACCCACATAGTAGTAAAATACACGTGGCCCAGTATAGAATAATCCCAGTGGATGACAGGTCTGTAATAATTCATTGGTATTGTCTTTTAGACAGCCATATGTAGGTATTCCATCTATATGCTACACTCATGTGAATGAATTCCAAGTATAAACATGTATTAATTCTTTGTACAAGTAGATTCAAATAGTCTAGTAATAACCTTCCACAATAGGTATATTTCGTAGCAGGTTGTGAAATCTGTACCGACTGATTCCCGATCTGGAATGACAGAAAAAGGATGGCCGTCGGGAATCTCGTGGTACTCGCAAGATCCAAGATGGCCGCCGTTCATGCGCAACGGGCTGCCAGCCGCAGTCCGACAAAACTAACCGGTATAGTAAGACTAACCCTGCAAACCCCCTCTACCCTGTGTACACCCTAAACAGTGTCCCCTGATAGAAGGATGAGCACGAACATTGCGAAAAATGGCCGCGCCAAGAGCCCTGAGGCTAATAAGGCAGAGGATAGTTAGTGACAATCTGAGGTAATAATGCCAGAGGGCGGAGGAGGGAAGAAAAGTCCAAATAATATACTAAACACCAATTAAACCCAATAGTCATGAAGTAATAGATGAGGGGGTGAGAGAGAAAGTAGAAAAAAATTGGAATAATCAATTTTAAAACAGTGAAATCAAAAAGAATAAAGTAGAAGAAAATGCTCTCACCTGTGTACTAGCTGGAGCAGCAAAGAAAGAGTAAGGGCATGGTCCTTTTTTCTGATTGGTTGTTTATGGTTCTGTGCTGCTGGAGATTTCAGTAAAGAGAGTTATGCAAATATTCGCCTCCTGTCATTACTAAAATTAAGATTATAGGTAAACTACATTAGAATAATCTACAATTTTGAGCCATGGTTACTATAAGTACCTTGTAATGTGATGTAATTATTTATATAATTTACTATCACTCTTCTGTGATGCAATGTTTTATAATCCTTAGACAGTAGCAAACACTGATACAAATGCAGACTCACACATACACAGGCTCAGACATACACATGTACATACATCTAAATACACAGACATACAAAGACAGATACACAGACACACAGGTGCATACACAGATACACACTGGCACACATACATATATACAGATACTCACTGACAAACATGCAGACACACACTAAAACACAGATAAACAGACAAACACACCCTGACATATATGCAGATACACACAATAACTCACATACAGATACATACACGGACACACATGCAGTTACACAAACACACACTAACACATACAGACACACATACTGACACATATTCAGATACACAGACACAGACCGAAACACAGGGACACACTGACACACATGCAGATACACAGACACACATACAGACACACTGGCACACATGCAGGTACACATACACAAATACACATACAGAGACTCATACAGACACACAGATACACATATAGACCGATACACACAGATACACAGACACATACATATACACATAAAGACAGCTATACACACAGAAACATACATACAGATACACAGATATACATACAGATATACACACAGACCCACATGCATATACACATACAGACAGATACACAGACACACACAGATACACATACAGTCAGATACACACACAGACTGATAAACATGCAGACAGATTTACACACAGACCCACATGCATATACACATACAGACAGATACACACACAAACAGACACATGCACATACAGACAGATATACACACACAGACTGATACACATGCAGATATACACACACAAACAGACATACATGGAAAATATACAATTTCACCCTCCTGTTTCCTACCTTTTGGGTGCAGGAGGGTGACTTACCTGCGGTCCAGTGGCTGTCTGAGGCTGTTGGGAGTTGGGCTCTCTCCCAGTCCGCGCTCCTCCTCTCTTCCTCCCTCCTGCGCGGCATTCTCTGTGTTAGCTAGGAGGAAATGACTGCACTTCCTCCTAGCACTGACCTCATCACTGTCATAATTTGCCTGCTAATGCCTATAAATAAACTAGTTCTCCTATTACGTCTACTAATAAGTAGATTGAATATGCAGCAATATGGCCATGAGGATGGTATTATACAAATATAGCTATTCTGTTGTAAAATAAAGATAAAATATGTAGAGAAATCCAGTCCAACTATTAGTCCAACTTTATAAAGTGAATGCTGGAGAAGAACACATTTTAATTATCTTCCTCTCCTGTCTGGTAAAATCATTATACATTTAGTTTTTTCTCTGGCCCACCCTAGCCTGTTAGTATACTGCAACTTTATCCCATTCCTGCCACCAGATGTTTGATGTGGTTTCTGGTGGCACAGGAAAGAATATGAAATGGATTAAATCCTGCATTCTTTCTTACTGACCTCATTTTAGCTAGTGCACGGCAAACAAAGTTCAGATATTCAGAGTTTCTGTCCCATAGGAACTGACAATTCTGCTTTCTTATTCAACCAACGTTTTTCACCTCTTTGGACTTCATGAATTTATACATTAGAAACACTAAGGTGAGTACGAAAACCATGAACTAAATCAATAGTGGATACACAGAAGCACTTCAATACAGATCTGTTACAAAGGGTGGTAAACTGAAGTGAAAGGAGAAAATATATAGAATAACATAGGAAATTATATAATTAGTTTACTGAGCATTGACAAAATTACAAATATAATAAATAGTTTCCTTTATAATTTATACAGCTATGTCTCCCCTGAAAGTAATCTTTGAAAATGAATTCAATTCCTATATTTTGCGTTTATGTTCTCTTAACTAGACTTTTATTTCATTTAGACTTATAAGTACATTATAAACTCATTTACTAACTATCTCCTAGCTATCAATCATCTTTTTTCCCATCAATCTTCTCTTTATTTTTTTGTGACATGGGTGAAATTCCGAATCAAAATGAGCATGCCAGTGTGTGTTTCGGATCGTTCATGAAACAAACTACATTTCGGTTTGGAGTTTTTGAATTTGACCAATGACAGGATCGGTCCTAATTTAGACGAATTGCAGTTTGTACTGAAACCACACAGTTTTGGAGACATCATAAACATTGAGACCCAAGATTGAGAATTTTATAAATTTCAACCCTGAGCTGGCACTATTTTGGCTACATTCTTCACCATTGTTCCCTGTCATTTCAGTTACTGTGGAATATAACACACACACACACAAACACACACACCAAACTGAGTGTTAAAAAAGTTAGAAAAAAAAAGTTTCTGTCAGAAAACATAATGTTAAAATTGCTAAATCTGTTGTGTTGATGAATAAATTGAAAAGTAATGGTTAGAGTGTGAAACAGAAACAGATGAAAAATCGGACAGACTTAGTAAATTACACTTAATATTTGCCTAAAATTATATGCAATAATAGTAATATGGCTCTGGAAATATGTCACCTTGACATGGATCTGCATCCTACTATGGTTTGACTGTCTATCACATATTTAATCCATATTATAGTTTAGTACTTGTACCGTCTTTGGTGAAGCCAGTAGTGATACAATGCAGGATGCAGGTGTGTGATTCTCACATGGCCACATCCACAATCTCCTTTCATCTTATGTGCCTGCTAGCACAAAATTGACTCAAGCATGTCTGGTATGAGAACCTGGCAGCTGGAGATAGTATTGAGTAATTTCTATAGAAAACAAAAAGACACAGACTCCTAATTAAGGTGAATGTGTGGTGTCTACCAGATATCCAAAATAGGGGGTAACCCTGGTAAACTTGAGAAAGGAAAAAATAAAAAATGAACAAGGGTTCTAACAAGTAGACCCTAGAACATAACTTGGATATCTGTAAAGAATGGTCTAAATAAAATATAACAAAAATAAATAACTGCTTTATTAAACATATGCAAAATCCTAACTACTAATCCAAATACAAATAAGTGAATCCCAGAGGGGAGCTATAAGAAGCTCAAAATGCCAAATAAACAAACTGAGCCATAGATGTGAAAAATATGCCTAAGGATAGTATAGCCTATGGCTGATCCTATCTAGAGGGTAAATACAAGTCCCTTCTAATGAGGTTAATACTACTAAACCCCTGGAGCATATAGACACAAAGTTGCAGATATTTTATTCGAGCCCATCTATCTCTCCCAGCCCCTCTGTGTCTCTTTTTCCTCTACTCAAGCCCATTTGTATCTCTTTCACCCCCGCCCCTTTGAATTTCAACCCCCATGCCCTTCTGTGTGTAGCTTTCATCCCTAGCCCCTCTGTGAACTTTCTCACCCCCAGGTCCATCTGTGTGTCTTTCTCCCCCCTCATGTCCCTCTGTGTGTCTTTCTCCCCACTTAGGCCCCCCTGTGTGCCACTCTCCCCTCCATGCCCCTTAATGTTCTTCCCACCCTCCCCTCTTAGTGTTCCTCTCCCTTCTCTTTTAGTGGTCCCCCCTACCCCAGTGTTCATTTACACTTTTGTTCCCTGTATCTTAGTGCCCCTTAATGTTCCTCTCTTATCCCCTAGTGTTCCTCTTCCCTCCCTCTTTTTTAGTGTTCTTTCCCCCCTCCCCATCCCATAGTGTTCTTTCCCCTCCCCTGTCCCATAGTGTTCTTTCCCCCCTCCCCTGTCCCATAGCATTCTTTCCCCCCTCCCCTGCCCCATAGTGTTCTTCCCCCTCCCCTGTCTCATAGTGTTCTCCCCCCTCCCCTGTCCCATAGTGTTTCCCTCCTCCTCCCCATAGTGTTCTCTCCCCCCCAGTCCCATAGTGTTTCTTACCACCCCCGCCCCGTCCCTTAGTGCCCCTCTCTCTCCCCCCACCCCTTGTTCCCTGGTGTGTCTCCTACCTTTCTGGTAGTGTGGCCAAGCGGAGCAGACTGCGGTACAGGAGCCTCAGTTTCCAGTACCGGGCCGGACTGACAGGAAGTTCTCTCTCAGTGAGCACTTGCTTTCTGTCTGGCTGGGTACAGGAAACAGAAGTTCCTGTACCGCGACCACGCTACACAGAGTGACTGGCAGGAGGGAGCTACACAGAGTGACTGACAGGAGGCGACTGCTTGTTCTGCCTTATGGACGCACCGGCCCTGCTCACTTGGAGTATGGAAGGGGAGGTTTATCTGATTTGTCAGTATTCTAAACTTGTTTTTAAGTGTAAAATTCGAGTTACCGTATATACTCGTGTATAAGTCGATCTCATGTATAAGTCGAGTGCAGTTTTGTGACCAACAATTGTGAAATATGCTATACCTCGTGGATAAGTCGAGGGTAAAACTTGGGGCTATGAAATTCTGTGATTTTTATAATTATATACACACACACTCATACAATCACACACTCTGCATTATATACACACACACACACACACACACACTCTCTGCATTATATAAACACACTCTGTCTGTGTGAATGCAGAGTGTGTGTTTGTATGAGTGTGTGTGTGTATATAATGCAGAGTGTGTGTGGGGGGAGGGCATTTTTATTATTTTACTTTTTTTATTTAAATATTCTAATTTTTTATTTTAATATTTTTTTATTACATTTATTATTACTTTTTTAATATTTACATTTTTTTTTTGTCCCTGGTGGTCCAGTGGTGTGTACTGTGCAGGAGGCGGGCTGGCAGGAAGCGTTTACTTATCTTTCCTGCAGCTCCTGTCAGCTCCATTCTCCTGCGTTCCGGTCAGCTCCCCTGTAAGTCTCGCGGTCTGCGTGCCGCGCGGAGCGTTGCCACGGTAACCCGTGGCAATGCTCTGACGCCGCGGCTCTTGCGAGATTTACTGGGGAGCTGACCAGAACGCAGGAGAAGGGAGCTGCAGAAAAGGTAAGTAAACGCTTCCTGCCAGCCCCCAACACGACCGCCGGGCTTGTAATGAGCCCGGCGGCCCTGGTCTGTATTATGGCAATGTAAGTTGCCATAATACAGACATTGACTCAAGTATAAGTCGAGTGGGGGTTTTTCAGCACAAAAAATGTGCGGAAAAACTAGACTTATACTCGAGTATATATGGTAGATTAAAGATTAGACTTGTGCAAATCATTTTGGGACTGAAATTCTGAATTGCCACAACACAAAAATAAAATGAAAACGAATGGATGCATAGCGAACAAGGTACTTTCTTCATTTTTAACTTTTAACTTTTTAGCATATAACTCCCTAAATTGGTAGTTTTATATTTTGTGATTGCCACCTTCATTCTTTCCCCATAGGGAATAATAGGTACACACATTTCGGTTTGTCCGAATATTTTTTTCTTAAATTTGGTCGAAACAAAATTGGAAAATGCTTAAATTGAAATTAAACTATTATTTTCCCCCCTGAGCACATGTCTATTAAAGATTGATAAACCCCAAAATGCACGGTGTCGGTTCACACTGCACAATATAGTTTTATTATATGTTGTGATGCACTTGGTGCCATACAGGATTACTCATTGAAACAATATACAAAAAAAGTTAAGAAATCTTTCATTGAATAGGATAACAGATTAGCCTAGCTTCACTGATCTAATTGATAATTTTATTGTAATTGGTTTCTATGAGGAATAGCTGATGCCCAACACGCAGAACTTAAGCAGATATGAAGAAAATTCCTAAGACGTATTACCGGGCCTTAGAATGGCCGGATTTAACATATAAAGGAAAAAAAAAAACACAAGACAGGATAAAGACAAGACGTAGAAATAACAGAAACGATGAACAAGCCACGAGTCAAGGAATGGAGAATTCAGAATAGTCAGGAGCCAAGCCAAAGGTCAAGGAATACAGAGATCGGATAGTCAAAAGGGAAGCCAAGGTCAAATACACTAGAATCAATATAATGAACGTGCTCTCGGATAACCACAATGGAAACCACGACAGGGCACAGAGAAATGGACAAAACAGGTTTATATAGTCTAAGGTGCTCCCTGATTGGCTGAAGGGAAGCATGTGATCATTGGAAGCCACCCTTCTGCATCAAAAGTAAGTAAACAGGAGGGTGGCTAAAATATGTGTTACAAATGGCTATTTGTAACTGGCCCTTTAAATGAAAAATTGCCCTGCTTCCCTGGATTGTGGAGAAGCCTATTTGCCAGCCTCCTGCCTCATGACTATGGCCACTGGAAGGTTGTGCCCCTGAAAATGTATTAACTTTTATTGGTGTGTATGGCCCTTTAAGAACCGTCTGGGGACATATTGTGACTTTGGTGAACAATGCCCCTTTAAGACTATGTCCCCAGACCTTTAAAATAACTTGTTCCTGGCTTTCCCCCACTTGGTTCAGTAAATAGGGCTTACTGAACCGAGTACCACACAGGCGGACCACCCAGAAGCTAAAGTGTGCAGGCAATTTACCTCCCAGGCTGTGAGGTTACTGCTGGTTAATTGCACGTGGCGGCGGCCATCTTGGTTTACTCGAATGCGGTCAGCGGTGTATGCTAAAGATTCTGTGGAACTAAAATCGGCTACACATTCTGCCGAACACCGCTGACCCTTACCTTCTCCCATACGGAACTTGCAGCTCCAGAGACTAAGTCCCGTTCGAAATGGGACTTAGTCGTTTTTTTCGCATGAAATTGACCGACCGCACAGCCCAAATCTATGGAACTGTTTTGGGCAGGAAATTGTGCTTGCGGTCGGTCATAAAGGACTTCCAGCTAACTTTTGATCCACTGGAGGGATTTGGCTGATTTTTGGAAGTGTTTATGTTTGATGTATGCTGAGTCTGAATATGCAACATTTATTGAAATTGGATGTATGGTTTTAAAGTTACAGTGTGTGTGTAAAAACTGTATTTTTATTGTATGTAATAATTGGTTTAACTGTTTATCTGAGGGGAGGGAATGTGTGGGCTGCACCAGATGTGTGATTGGTGATTTTATGCCTCCCCCTGGGAGTGTCCTATTTGCATGTAACCTCAATAAAAGCCAGGCTGGGTGTTCCAGACCTCAGACCTCTTCTGACCCTCTAACTTGTAGCCTCGACTCATGTTTGTAGGGGACAGCTATAATCACTACAGGGATTGCTATGCTCTTCATACTCCCTTAGCTACTGAGCTCTTGTAAGAGCTCTGGTTCCTGATCCTGCTTCGCTCGACAGAAGGAAGAGGTTCGCCTATTGGAACCTGGAGCCTGGTCGTAGGTCCAGGGCGCAGAGCAGACAGCGAGATACCAGCCCAGCAGCGGTGGTTCGTGGAGTCTGCAGGGCTTATGGTGGCTGCGGTGCTGATGGTCCTTTGGTGAGCGCTAGGAGCATCCTTTTCTACGGTCCAACTTCCAGCCAGCCTGGAGGCAACCGTAACAATATGTAAATTGTCATTTGTAAATGTATGTACCTATTTATATAAGTTTGTGGATATATGTGTGTGTCAGAGTGTATGTCAGGCACCTGTTTACCTATACAGGGTGCGCTAGGTGGAATGGGAGGTAATAAAAAGACAAGTCTCTGAAAATACACAAGGGGGTCTTGGATAGGTTTTCTTAGGTTCTTGATGAGGTCCTCAGTGGTTGATATGAAAAACAAAATTAGACAAAAAGGAAGACCAATAGTGCACAACCGTTAAGGATAGTGTCACGGACAAAACAGAAGAGAAAAATGCCAACTCACAATCAGTAGAGCTATGCCCAGCTCTAGGTAAAACAGCATACAGTGGTATTTGAAACTCCCCACATGTAGGATATAGCAGGACAATAGGTGATTCTTCAATAATTTGTACAACGACTCTTTGTGTCAATGTGTACCTGTGTGTCTGTGTTTGTGCACCTGTGTGTCTGTGTATGTGTACTTTTGTATCAATGTGTACCTGTGTGTCAGAGTGTATATGTACCCATCTGTATGTCTACCTGTTTGTGTATATGTACTTGTGTGTCTGTGTACCTGTATGTATGTGTACTTGTGTATCAGAGTGTATGTGTACCTGTGTGTCTGTGTTTTTGCAACTGTGTGTCTGTGTATGTGTGCCTGTGTGTCAGAGTGTATGTGTATATGTACCTGTGTGTCTGTGTATATGTACCTGTGTCTCTGTGTACTTGTGTGTTAACATGTACCTGTCTGTGTATGTCTGCCTGTGTACCTGTGTGTATGTGTACCTGTGTGTGTATGTGTACATGTGTGTCTGTGTATATGTACTTGTGTGTATGAGTACCTGTTTGTGTATGTTTACCTGTGTCAATTTGTGCCTGTTTGTGTATGTTTACCTGTGTATCTGTGAATGTGTACCTGTGTACCTATGTCAGTGTGTATGTGTACCTGTGTGTCTGTGTATGTGCATGTGTATATGTGTACCTGTGTGTCAAAGTGTATGTGTACCTCAGTGTCACAGTGTATGTGTACATGTGTGTCAGAGTGTATGTGTACCTGTGTGTATGTGTACCTGTGCGTATGTGTATCTTTGTGTCTGTATGTTTCTGAGTGTGTGTGTGGCAGTTCACACATCCGTGCATTCCAATGCCAACAATGCACTTGCATTCCAACGCTAACACTACACACAAATACACCCCTTTCACACCCCCACACAGACACACACATAGTCACTCTCCCCACACACTGTCAACCCCTACACACTGTCACCCTAAAACACATACTGTCACCCACCCTCACACACTGTCACCTCCTTCAATCTGCTACACTCACATTAACCCCCCAATCCTACCACACTCACCCATGCCACACTCACCTCCCATCACTCTGCCATACTCACCCTATCACATTAACCCCTCTAATTCAGTCATATTCATCCCCCCAAACCATGCCACACTTAACCTGTCACATAAAGCTCCCCTAATCGAATCACGCTCACCTCCCCTCACCCTGTCACACTTCCTCCTACGTAAGTGTGTCAGGATTAGGGGGTTAATGTGACAGGGTGGTGTTGCATGATTGGAAGGTGAATGTTACAGAGTTGCGGTGAACACACTTACGTCCCTTCGCCCTATCACACTCCTTCCTCCAACCATGTCACAACCACCCCCTAACCCTTTCACACTCACTCTGTCACACTCACTGCCCAACCCTGTCTCATTCACCTCTCTGGCCCTGTTACACTCACCTTTTCACAGTTACCCCTTTTCTCTCCCTGTCACAGTCACCCCCTGAAGACAGTCATCATACGCACACAGTCATGAAACATAGCTGCACCATAAACACAATGCACAAAGACCACAGGCAGCCCCCCATAACACAATATTGCAAACAGTTACCCCACACACATGTGGCCCCAGAAACAAACATACACATGGTCACAGAGGCAGTCTCCCTGCATCTGTTAAATAAAAAAAATAAAAAATAATGTTAATTAATAAAATTTAATATATATATATATATATATATATATATATATATATATATATATATATATATATATGTTTAGGTTAGTGCAGCCATCCCCTTGTTTTTCCCATATATATTTAGGAGTCTAGCCAGCTCCTTGGTTTTGCACCCCTCCCTGTCACAGGTGTCTCATCTCAGGACCCTATTTAAGCCTTGTACTGCAGAGAACTCGAGATGGAAGGATTTCCCCAAGTGAGTAGCTCATTTAGTAGACAGTTGGCAGTGAGAGTAGGACCTGCCAAAGAAGGGGTACATTGACGTTTGTGGCAGGCTTATGCAATGTATGATCATATAGTGTAACTAAACCCCCATTATTTTTTGCCTAGATTAGGTGTTTTTAATAAAACTAGTCAAATCTGTCAGCATCAAAGTAGCTGTTTAGTAGATAAGGGAGTGCGCTGGATTTTTACTATTACTATTTTTACTATTTTTACTGTACTTATTGGCCCCCAGCAGCACCCCATTTAAGCATGTTTAGGTGAGTGCAGCCATCCCCTTGTTTTCATATCTATCTATCTATCTATATATATATATATATATATATATATATATATAAATATATGAGATATGTATAACGTGCAAAAAAAAAGCACGTAAGCACTGGGTGTTTTTAAACTCAGGACAAAATTTTTAATCTATTTAGCAGTTTCTTTAATTTTTTTGTAGATGAGTAAAAGATTTTTCAAGTAAAAGTAAAAAAACATGCATTTTTTTCAATTTTTCACCATATTTTATTATTATTTTTTTTTTTTAATTCTTTATTTTTCTTGTGCAGGTATAGACATTTAACATTTTTGATATTAGGCTAAATCCAGAAGAGTTGTGTCGCAAGATGCGATCCAAGTTTAAACTAGGAAAAACATCAACTGTATTTTATTATTATTTTTAAAGTAAATTATATGAGATGATACAAATAATGGTATGTAAAGAAAGCCCTTCTTGTCCTGGAAAAAACCCAATATGTAACTTGTATGGGAACAGTAAATGAGAGAGAGGAAAATTACAGCTAAACACAAACACCACAAAAGTGTTAAAACAGCCCTGGTCCTTAACATACAGCATGGCTGAAACAGTCCGGTCCTTAAGGGGTTATGCGCTAACAAGTACACTTACTATGTAAAGATTTCATGTTTGTCACCTCCTGGTGATTGTTACCAAGAATAGTGAAAAAGTTTTATATATCTATATATATATTTTCTATATATCTACATAGTTTAGTGCGAAGCTTAATACAACTCCATAGACTAATTTCAACAGTAAAGAGCTTAGTACACCTTACCATTACAGAACATAATGAATATCTATGCATAAATGCAGAGAATATAACAGTTAAGCAGCCATATTGCTCCAGCACAGTGGAAACATACAGATGTATGTTTAACTTTGGGGAGAAGCAGTAGAATAGCAGAAACTGGTGTGGGTAGAGCCAGGATGCCATGAAAGAGCTCTGTGTAAGTGTTTTGGAGCCAATATTAAAATAGAAACTGGCATTGCATGACTGCGGTGCAGAAAAACTGAGCTTCTGGAAACAGCAGCGGAATACTGAGGTTAGTTAATTCAGTAAAACATTAATTCAGTTCACAGGATAAATTCCTCAGGATAAAAACCATCCAGATGTGCTAAGTGAAACAGGGTTCATAAGAGATAGTTGCATCTATAGGAGATTAGAAAAACTATCACACTCACCTATTTCATTAATAGATCAATATTATTTTGTTTTTAATTCTTTATTTTTCCTTTTTAGTGCATAACATGTCATGCAAGACAACAATAGTACGTTGGGTGAACTGAATTAAAGGGAGAACAAATTGAACGTGTTGCTTTTTGTTATACAATTCGCTGTACAGTGTTTTCATCGTGTACGTTTCTGTCTGGGTTACATTTGTGCATTGCCTGTCGCTTAAGTTTGCAGTGGAACATTCGAGTAACAGAAGTAAAAGGTTGACAGAATGTACATGTGACCTCTTGTGCGTTTTTGGGATAGTGTCTTCATCTTCTGGAACAGTAACATCTCAACTGGAGATATCAACAATTATAGAGTAACAGTTATTTGAAGAGGATACCTAGTTTCGGTATATTAGTGGGCGGGTGGTAGTGGGTAGAAGGTAGTGGGGTGAAGTTTCATACTTAGTCAGTTAGGGGTTCAATTGGTGAGCCCATTCTTGATATGGTGTGGGTGGGTAAGTCGTTTTGAGTTGTGTATATGATTGACTTTCTGTTTATGTGCCCTTTTCGGTGGTGCCCGGTTACCGTCTTTTTTGGCCTTGTGTTGTGTGTTTGGTGATGTGCTCTATGATAAATCATCCTTTAATTATGTTCAGGGGAACTCAAATCAATTCAAGTGATACATACAACACGTGGTGATAGTTGTGAATTCAGAAGAATTGCTTCTAGCTTTTATTGGGGGCAATTTGTTTTATACAGTGGGGGATACGTGCTTATGTGCGAATCATATTTACTGTTTTTTAAACAGTCATAGGAAAGGAATATAAGAAGAGACATATTTCCAAATGTCACAAGATAAGCAGTCTACAAAAAGTACTCCAGTGGGGGCTAGTTTTTACGGGGAAGAAGAACTAACAGAGGACTGTATGTGTTTGTGTATTATGGTCCCTCGATCAGAGAGGTTAAAACAACACATACCCTTAAAGGACCACTCTAGGCACCCAGACCACTTCAGCTTAATGAAGTGGTCTGGGTGCCAGGTCCTTCTAGGGTTAACCCATTTTTTCATAAACATAGCAGTTTCAGAGAAAGTGCTATGTTTATGAATGGGTTAAGCCTTCCCCCTATGTCCTCTAGTGGCTGTCTCATTGACAGCCGCTAGAGGCGCTTGCGTGCTTCTCACTGTGATTTTCACAGTGAGAGCACGCCAGCGTCCATAGGAAAGCATTGTGAATGCTTTCCTATGTGACCGGCTGAATGCGCGCGCAGCTCTTGCCGCGCGTGCGCATTCAGCCGACGGGGAGGAGAATCGGAGGAGGAGAGCAGGAGGAGATCTCTCCGCCCAGCGCTGGAAAAAGGTAAGTTTTTACCCCTTTCCCCTTTCCAGAGCCGGGCGGGAGGGGGTCCCTGAGGGTGGGGGCACCCTCAGGGCACTCTAGTGCCAGGAAAACGAGTATGCTTTCCTGGCACTAGAGTGGTCCTTTAACAGCTTCACTTCCTAAGTCATGTTTCAACAGTAAATAATCAATAGCTGCTCTATTCTCAAGGATCACTTTCTTATTAACCTGGGTATCCATTAGAAGTTCCTCCAGGGCCTGGCATGTTACATTTAAACCTTTGGTGAGGGAACAGGCTAGGGCATTAATTATTCGGGTATTATACAGTACTAAGTCTGGGACTCCTACCATGGAGTACGCAAGGGCAAAGTATTCGGAATTAGATAAAAGAGTGATTTCAGGGTTACAATCTGAAGTAAGGGTGTTTTTGACATCTCTCCTGTCTCTCTGCGGTTTGCGTAGCTGGGTGGTTTCAGAGATCAGGTCAGATTTGGAAAACATGGTCATGGTTAGGCGTGAGATTGCACAGGGACCTCCTGTAATGATACCTAGGACATAAGCATAAGTAACTGTAACGGACCGTTTCAGCAGACAAGAGGTTAAAATCTGTTTAGGTGATATTCCCCTTTCAGATATAAAGGCAGCTACTGTAGAACACCAAACTCCCGAACTGGATACAAGGGAATGCACCAAACTCCCGAACTGCATACAAGGGAATAAGGTAGCACTCCAAACTCCTGAACCGGAACCTCACGAATAGCTGCTAGCAGACGAATAGGAAAAGCTTCCAAGCGGCTTACACTCCTGGCAATCAGTCTCTAACAGCATACAGTGAATCCCCCAAGAACGAGACAGAGCTCCGTGTTGAGGGTCAAGCAGTGGTCTGTTTATTCAGGGCTACCTGCCCAGTATTTATGCAGGTCTCCCACCTGGTGGACACTCCCCTAGGGGACCAGATGGAAGACTGTAACACAGACAGACATGTATCACATTTCAGACACACAGAAGTACAACATCCCCACAATGCATGCTAATTTCCCTCCCTCTATCCTGGAGATAATTGAGAAGTAATTCAATTATCTCCCAGGACAGAGGCAAACTCCATTATACACGTGGGGACCATGGGCGTCCACAGGGGGGGAGGGGGCAAGCTGAAATATGCCCCCCCCTGCATTTTTCAGCTTGTTCTGCTGATTTTCATGTGAAATTGAAAATACAGTGCAATACCGGCGCCGGGCAGTAGTAATACGGCCTGTGTATGGAGACACGGACGTATTAGCCGCGAGGCAAACAAGGCATTTTCCAGGGGGCGGCAAAAAACGCTGCCCCCAAATGCCCAGGCAAATACCTTGTTAGCCTTGCGGCTAACTGACAATCCGGGCGGGCTGCTGGTCGGGCGGGCGGCACTGGCGAGGGAGCTGAGGAGAGAGCTCAGGGGAAGTGCTCCCTCACCAGCGCCGCCCACCCAACCGACTGACCAGCAGCCACTGGACCCTCAGAGAAAAGGAGACCCCCCCCCCCCAGCATTCCCAAAGGTAAGGAGGCTGGGAGGGTTGAATTTTTAAAAGAAAAAGTGTGTGTCTGTTAGTGTGTGTCAGTGTGTGTGTATGTTAGTGAGTGTGTGTGTCTGTTAGTGTGTGTGTCTGTATGTCTGTTAGTGTGTGTGTGTGTGTAAGTGTGTGTCTGTTAATGTGTGTGTCTGTTAGTGTGTGTATGTTAGTTTGAGTGTGTGTGTGTATGTTAGTGTGAGTGTGTGTCTGTGTCTGTTAGTGTGTGTGAGTGTGTGTCTGTTAGTGTGTGTGTGTCAGTGTAAGTGTGTGTATGTTAGTGTGAGTGTGTGTCTGTATGTCTGTTAGTGTGTCGTTTAGTGTGTCTGTTAGTGTGTGTGAGTGTGTGTGTGTCTGTTAGTATGTGTGTGTCAGTGTGAGTGTGTGTATGTTAGTGTGAGTGTGTGTCTGTATGTCTGTTAGTGTGAGTGTGTGTCTGTTAGTGTGTGTGTCTGTTAGTGTGTATGTGTATGTGTGTGTGTTTGTTAGTGTGTGTCTGTTAGTGAGTGAGTGTGTGTCTGTTAGTGGTTTGTCAGTGTGAGTGTATGTTAGTGCGAGTGTGTGTCTGTGTCTGTTAGTGTGTCGTTTAGTGTGTCTGTTAGTGTGTCTGTGTATGTGTGTGTGTGTCTGTGAGTGAGTGTGTGTTTGTCTGTTAGTGTGTGTCTGTTAGTGAGTGAGTGTGTGTCTGTTAGTGGTTTGTCTGTTAGTGTGAGTGTATGTTAGTGTGTGTCTGTTAGTGTGAGTGTGTGTGTCTGTTAGTGTGTGTGTCTGTGTGTATGTTAGTGTGAGTGTGTGTCTGTATGTCTGTTAGTGTGAGTGTGTGTCTGTGAGTGAGTGTGTGTCTGTTAGTGTGTGTGTGTGTGTGTCTGTGAGTGAGTGTGTGTGTCTGTTAGTGTGTGTCTGTTAGTGAGTGAGTGTGTGTCTGTTAGCCAGTGTATGCGTATCTGTCAGTGAATGTGTGTATTTGTTGTGCTGTTCATGTGCATCTTGGGTAGATCTGTAGGTCCATGGGCCATCTGGTATGTAATCTCTGGTGGCAAACACAGTCTTTTAACTTTCCTCCACATTTTGTCATCATCAGGTTCTGCATCTTGTTTTCTCCAGAGATCACCTTCTTCCTTGCTTGCTTGATTCTGCAGGGTCAGCAGTATGTATGTGTTTTGGCTGAACTTGTGATAGAATGCTGTTAATGTCATGCGGGGTGTAAATGGTGACAGGGTTCTCTGGGACAATATCGGTGGCTTTGTCCAGTAGGGCAGTAACAGCAGCTACTGCTCTTACATAGGAAGGGGCACCTATGGCAACAGGGTCCAACCTGATGGAATAATAGGCAATGGATCTCTGTTTCCCACCGTGGTCCTGAGATATGTCACCTGTTGCAGCCTGCTTGGTGCAAAATAGGGTGAAGGGTTTTCTGTAATCTTGGAGACCCAATGCTGGGGCTGAGGTGTCAAGCAACTTAAGGGTGTAAAAGGCTTCGGTGGCAAGGGTGGCACTGTGCTTCCTTTGTGTATCTTTGGGTGCTCCATACTTGGGCGGATGGTGTGGATTTGTTTAGTGTGCAAGTGTCCCTCTTACGAGGTCTTGTGATGTTGTGTGTGCGATGGCTGATTTTGCAGTGTGTGGACTCTTGTTCTGCATATTGGGGTGATGGGTGCATCAGTAGGGGTTATGGTTGTGTGCAGTTCTGTGGGTGGAAGGTGTGGGGGAGTGAAAGGAGGATCTTTTGGTATGTGTGTGGGGGGGGGCAATGAGGGCTAGGGGGAGGGTTTGTTGGGGGGAGCGGTGTTGGTCCAAGCCAGATCAGGGTGTTTGCGATTGGTTTGGAAAGGTGCCAGGTCCATGGGTCTAATGGTAGGTTTGCGTGTAGGACTCTGGACGCTAGTTGTGTTCCCTGGATCATAAGTGTGCAATTTGTGTGCATTCCCACCATGTGTAGAAGTACCCTTAAGCCCGCATCCTTTCCAGCAAAGATCTGTGTTGCTTTTCCCCATCTGTCTTAACCTCAGTGGGGTGAGGTACCATGTGGAGAGGGTTTTATAAGCTTGTTCTTTATGGAGTACACATATGGAAATTGTTGCGGTGGCTTCCCAAATGTCCGTCCATGTTGATTGGTCCTCCACGGGGCCTAGGTTCCTCTCCCAAGCCAACGTGTAAGAGAGTGATCCCTCGTTGGAGGTGTTGATGATGATCGAGTATATTGTGGAGATTTGTCCTTTCTGTATTGGGGAGTGTATGCTAGTTTTCTCGAGGAAGGTCTGCTTGTTTGTGCCTGCTTTTTTATGTGTGGGGACCTCTAGGAAGCTTTGGATTTGTAGGGACCTGAAGTGGTCAAATGCAGTGAGTGGCGTAGTTTGGAGCAAGTCTAGGAAGGGTATCAGCTGTTGGTTATTGAAAAAGTGGTACAGTCTTACCAGGTTGTTGTCCTCGAAGTGGGCAAAGTGTTCGGGTGACAAAGTGTGTTGCAGAGGATTGGCATAAGTGGTGAAGGTGTGGAGATCAAGGAGTGTTTGGCCGTTATTTTGTCCCAGAATTTGATGGGGGTGTGTAGGGCTGGTGTAGTTATGGGCATCGGGTTGCTTTTCGGGATACAGATGTATAGGGAGGGGAAGTCCCTGCCAAAGATTATTTGATCCAGGTCCACCCATCTTTTAATCCCGTATGGGGCAAGGAGGTGTTGTACTTGGGTTATTTTGGTAGCATGGAAGTAGTGTATAAAGTGGGGAAGCCCTAGTCCTCCTGCTTTTTTAGGGACATCTAGGGTCGCTCTTTTGATTCTGGCCCGTTCGTGGCCCAGATGAATTTATTTATGTTTGTTTGTAGTGTTTTAAAGTCCAGCGTTGAGATCATTATTGGCAGGGCCTGAAACAGGTATAGGAATTTGGGTAATATATTCATTTTTACTGAGGCCAATCTCCCCATCTAGGAGATTGATAGTCCTGTCAATGTGGTCAGGTCTTGGTGGTCTTGTGGAGTAGAGGTGTGTAGTTGAGGCTGTAGCTCTGTGTCAAGTCGGCTGGTAGGCAAGGCATGTCGGTAGTTGGGAAATTAAGAGTGTTTTTTGTTTGAGATTCGAGGTTTGGGCGTCGGTGAGGTTTAGTGGTAATGCTTCCGTCTTGTCGCTATTTAATTTGTATCCGGAAACTGTTGCGGAATCTTGCAATGCTTCTAATAGGGGGGTCATAGAGTTGAGGGGGTTTGTAATAGTCAGGAGGTCATCCGCGTAGGCTGGAGTTTTAAATTCTAAGACGCAAATTTTGATCCCCGCTATCTGTGGGTTGGTTCTGATCATCTGGAGGAGTGGTTCGAGGGAGAGAGCAAAGAGGATGGGAGATAGGGCCATTGTGTATTCGGAAGGATGGTGGGTGGGTAAGGAGGAGAAGTAGGTGTGCTGTGGAATAGTTCATGTGAAACGCATCCAGGAATGTTTGGGGGAGGCCAAATTTGTGTAAGGTGGCAAATAGGAATGGCCAGAGAAGGTGGCAGAACACCTTTTCGGTGTCGAGCGAAAGGACTAGTGTTGGAGTTTGTTTATTGTTGACCATCCAGATGAGGTTGAAGGTTCATCTTATTTATCGCAGGCCTGTCTAGTGGGGATGAACCCGACTTGGTCTGGGTGGATCAATTTTGTCAGGAATGGGTTTATTCTCTTAGCCGGAGTCTTAGTGAACAATTTTATGCCCACATTTAGTAGCGATATTGGGTGAAAGTGCCCGGGTTCCAGGTGTGTCTTCTCAGGTTTCAGGAGTAGGCATATACTTGCTTGTTGCATGTCTTGTGGAAGAGGGTTTTCTTCCATGATGGAGTTAAAAAGTTTGGTTAGGTGGGGGATCAGTATATCTGCGTATGTCTTGTAGTATAGGCCACTGAAGCCGTCGGAGCCTGGTGTTTTGTTAGGTTTAAGTGTCTTTGCGGATTCTTGGGAGAGAGCTGGGAGATTTATGGAGGCTAGGCATTGGTCAGTAAGGGTTGTGATCGTGTTGGGTTCTTCACATGCTAAGGGGTCGTGGTGGTATAGTGCGATGTAGTATTGTTGGAAAATGTCGGCGATTTTGGTAGGATGGTCGTGTATTTGTCCGTTTGGATCCTGTCAATTAGTTTGTGGGTTGTCCTTTGTCTAGCTAGAAGTGTGTCAGCTTTGTTGGAATTTTCATAGTTTAATTGTTTGGACCATTGCAGTGTTTTAGCGGAGTCTCTGGCCATGAAGTCCTTGATATTGTTTTGGTGTTGTGTGTTTTGGCTGTTGAGTTCTGGAGTGGAGTTCAATTTGAGTTTAGTTTCTAGGGAGTGAAGGTCTAGGAGATTTTGTTCTAAGGTAGCCAATTGTTACTTTTTGTGGGTCGACGCTTTACCTCATATGGCTCCTCAGAGGACCGTTTTGTGTGTGGCCCATAGAGTGCTTTGGGAATCCACTGAACCCTGGTTTATGGATAAGTATTCTGTGATGGCTGTTCGGATGGAGTCTTTTGTTTGTGGGTTATGCAAGAGGGTGGGATTGAGACGCCAGGACCAGGGTTGCGTTGTGTTGGGGATGTCTATTATGATTGAGAGTTGGCATGGTTGGACCATGTAATAGAGCCTATGCATGTGGAGGGGAAGGAGGGCATGAGAGAGGGGGAGACCAAAAAGAGGTCTATTCTCGAGTGGGATTGGTGGGATGTGAAAAGAAGGTGTAATCTTTAGTGGTGCATCCGTCAGGCGTCAAGGCGGTGTGTTTTTACAGTGAATGATTGGAGCAATTTATCTGCTTTGTTGCGACCTTGTGTTTTGGTTTGATGTATGTCGATATGGGGTGAGAGAGTGGTGTTGTAGTCACCCCCTAGTATGTGGTGGTGCGAGGGAAAGAGGGACAGGTGGGCTTGAAGAGTTTGCCAGAAGTTGGTACATGGCGTGTTGGGTGCATATAATGAAGTGAATGCGTATCTCTGTAGTCCTGTGTGGCCCATGATTGTGAGATATCTACCTTGTGGGTCTATTACCATCTGTTTGACATTTAGTGGGCAAGCTTTCTGTAGGAGTTTAGCCACTCCATTCTGTTTTCCTGTTGGGGAGTTCGCTTGGTAGTGTTTGTCGGCACAGAAGAGGAAATGATTTTTTTGAGTAAAATGGGTCTCCTGCAGTAGGATCATGTCTACCGTGTTCTGTTCGCCCAGCACATGGTTTGGTGTCTCTTAGAGGGGTTGTTTAGTCCTTTCCAGTTGATAGAAATGCATTTTATAGTGCCGGGCATGGTGTCTTAGGGAGCGTCAGTGGCCTTGTCAATTGGGGTGAGGGGTGTTAAGGCCCACTCTGTGGAGTGGGGGAAAGGAGGTGGGTGAGGGAGGGTCTGTGGGTTGGTGGGGCTGGGGGGGTGCAGAGAGGGCTAATGTGTGACTTGGTCTCATGGTATAATTGCCAAGTCTTGTTGAGGCGGAGTGCCATCGGGTGGTGGGGTGCTCGGGAGGAGGGGTGTTGCGGGGTGTTGTAGGATATGGTGTTTTGTTTTATAATCAGAGGGGTGTAGGGGTGATTCCCAAGGTGTGGAACTATTAATTGTAAATCCACGAAGGTCCCTTTGTGCTCCCCCCCCCCCAGGACGTTTTGATGGGTGCTTTGTTTAAGGGTTTGCGTTTTCGTGGGGTTTGAAGTGGTGATCGTTCCATGTTTTTTCTAATGGCTGGTGCAGGGTCATCGATCTTGCGGTCTTTGGGGTGTGACCAGGCGAGGGTAAGGGCAGTGTCAGTGATGGGGCGAGTGGGACTACGTCAGGTCAGAATGTACTTTTGCATTTTGAGACACTGTTTCACATAATATTTAGCGGTTAGATATACAGTACAACATTCTTGGTCTCAACATAATCGTTAATACATTTGCTACTGCCCATCCCATCCCATCCCATCCCATTCCACCATCCCCGCCCACGTGCATATTGTATGTCGGCACCTTCCCTATTATTCCGTATGTGTTAGCTCGTTGTTATCTACAGCATAGAAAGTTCTCTCCATATTATTAACGGTTCCACGAGTAGGACTGTATCCTGCTACGTTGTGTCTGACTTCCCATGGGTAGTGGGTGTATGAGGTTGAGGTCCCCTTATTGCAGTTGTGGGCAGATTGCTGTGCCAGTGGTCTATGATGGGCCTAGTGCGGTAATGGTGTCTAGGTGGTTGGTTTCGGCTTGGCCTTTCACTTGCTTGGCAATTTTGTCCGTTTGCTGTGTGGCGTAGGTTGCACTGTGAATGGTCCCCTTTTCCCAGTGGTGAATTTGTACTATGTATTTGTGGTGTGTGCCTGTGGGTCCTTCTGAGGGTTGCTATTTACAAGTTTTCTAGTCGCATTACCCAATTAGGTGCAAGTAGTCCATGGTTGGTGCGGGCATGGGGTTAGGACGGTGTTGCGGCTTTCATACCTGGGGGTAATTTTTGTGAAGTCCAAAGTGAGTCGATCAGTGGAAATGCCGTTCCGTTGGAAAGTCCGAGCCCCGTCTGGCGCATTGCTTCAGGTGGAGGTCGGGTGTGGATTGATTTGTGGTTGGGGGAGTTTTTTCCACTGTGTCTGGCGTGGAGCCAGCAGCCCTTCCCTGCATTTGGTGCTCTGTTCAGGTTGACATCCTGTCCGTTGAATAGCAGTTGTGGGGTGGAGTGCTAGGGGTAGGTGCTTTGCAAGGTTTCGCATTTTGTACCTGGTGAAGAGTGTGGGTCTGATTGTCCTTCTTCACTACCAGTTTGAAAGGTTGGCCCCACATGTATCTCCAGCCTTTCTGGGAGAGGGCAGTGGTTAGAGGTTACAGCTCCCGTCATTTACGTAGGCTTGATGGGGCCAGGTCCTGTAAGAATTGGAGCGTATGGTCTTGCAGCTTGGGCGGATTACCTCTCGTCGCAGTCATGATGTAGCGGAGAGCCGATCTTGCACAGCTATTCTCCACTAGAGATCCCAGTGAGGCTCAGGAACAAGGTGATGTTAAGTCCACAGGCAAGGTTTCCAGCAGGTAGAGTAATACAGCAATATCCCCATCGCAATCCCAATAACTGGACGACACACAGTTTCAGGAGTAGAACTAACTAGCTTTATTTCACAGTTCCTTATAAAGCCCTCTCCCATGCAAGGGAGGAGGTTCTATCACTTAAGACATTATCCAATCTACAAGCAGTAACCTCCCACAGATCTCCTCCCCTCCTCTAGCATCATAATCCCCTTATCGTGTACACAGTTTTCCCCGAGTTTTGGATGTACCCTAAATACTTGGGGTACATCCACAAATCCAACATCCCCAGATAGCTCTATTCTGGGGGACCAACATACTTTAAAATTAGCCCATTCGGATAAAGCGTTCGGGAGTTATGGGACTTTGAAGTTTGGACCGACCGCAGAGGTAAAGTATCCGAAAACAGTTCCATGTATTCTGGCCCTGCGGTCGGTCACAAACAGGCGAATGCAAAGGGGTGAAATATTACTGTTAAGTGGCCTGACGGGGATTCGGATGAATCCCCTAGTTTGTGGGGTTCTTTCTACCGAACGGCGGGCCGTTCGGTAGTTTCCCCACGAAGTATTAGGAGTCTGGAGGTCTCAGCGGTGTTTGCCTAGTCAAGTGTCCGATTTTGGTTCCAGACACTCGACGGCAAAACACCGCTGTTCGGCAGTCCAAGATGGCCGCCGCCACGTGTTCGCATCCCGAATGGCGGCCACCCAGAGAACAAAGACCACACTGCATGAATAGGTAATTACCCGTTTGCAACATTGTTGCAAACGGTAATTGAAGGCACACTTTACACAGGGTGGTCTGGTTGTTCGGTAGTTTCATTCCCTTGTTTTATTTGAATGATTCTACCGAACAACTAGAGGAATACAGTTCTTTACATACATTCAACTGTCAATATAACCGGATACCATGATTTCTATACATGTTCACACACATTAAACCAGCAATATGACTAAATACACTTATTCTCATACATGTTGTGGGACAGCCCGGTACCAATCCGCTACACATGAGTTGTTCTTTCATTGCGAACTGTAGCATGCGGACTATGATGTCCCTGGGGGCTGTAGGATTGAGGGCCGGGGGATGCTCTCTCGATTGTAAGCTCCCGGGCGGAGGCCTCTCAGATGAGCAACTAGAACAGTTCCTACAGGGTCGGTACGATGGCTTCCGTGGGGATGGTTTCTGGCATGCCTCGTATCCGTATGTTGTTTCTGGTAGCGGTTGTTGAGGTCCTCCACACTGTCTTCTAACTATGTGATTTTGTCGTAGGCTACTGCAAGGTCCCAGTCGTAGGTGTTTGTTTTGGCCTTCGATTTGCGTTTCAGCCTGTGTGTTGCGTGAGGTAAGTGTGTCTATTTCCTCTTTGAGTCCTGAGATGTGACTTTCCAACTCTGCTGCTGTGTGGGCCTTGATATCGGTGGTGGCCTCTCTCAGCAACCTGCGCATGTCGGTCTTTTTTAGGGGAGCTTCTGGGCCCTCCCTAGCTTTGCTGTCGTCCAACTCGGAGTTCGTGTCTGGGCCTCGTGATAAAGATTGCCTGCGTTGGTCCCGTTGGGCTTGGAACATCGAGACCACGGACAGGGTTGAGTTCTTTTTTTTCTTGTTTCCCCCCCCAAGTCAGCAGCGTATCAGGGTTACTGCCGATGTCTGGGTAGGGTTTGGTTCCAGGGTGGCTTGTGTAGGCTCAAATGGATGCGGATTCTGTGTCCGGGGGAGCGGGTGCTACAGGCTCACACGTCTTGCTCCTTTAATGGTTAGGCTCTGCCTCCAATAGATCAATATCTTGATTAGTATCCCACAAGATCTTTGTGTCAACTAAATATATAAGCATGCCTAATTGGCTTAGAGTGCATCAGGTATAGGCAGACATGCTCATACAGAATGACATATTTGCTCCATGGGGATCCAGCACAAAGGGTAAACAAGTCAGTAATAAAGACTATAAAACTGTAGTTATATGATCTGGAGCACAGCTCTAGTTAGTCTGTGCATCTGGCAGAAAGCTGAGTCTCTTTCTCTGCCCTGTGATGTCCATTAAGGGCTTCCTGTTGCTACAGATTAACAAAAGTAGCTACTTGATGAATAACATACTATATAAATAACGTATTATACTGGATGCACAGCATTGCATTCACCGGAACTGTTATCCTTCTAAAGCTCTCCTGGCCCAAGGCTAAAGATGGCTCAGATCCAGTTGTTTCATGGAATTTTGTTCTATCTAGCTGTGTACATTTTTAAGAAAGCACTGTCTACAGAGGTTGTAATCTGAGAAGTATCTTAAATATCTGTAACCATTTGACATAAACAGACACTGATGTTGAATGTGCAATGTCGTCTCCTAACTAAATTAGTTTTTCTATATTTTTTTCTTGATAATTTGTCGCTCTGCTCTCTCTAGTGCTAAGCAAAAACAAACTGATCACTTTTGCTTATCCAAGTAATCATCATTGGCATTGCAATTTTCACCATTTTCTCTTTATTCTTTCATTATTCTTGTTGGTCATGTAACATTTGCAACAGATGCCAGGTTGCTACAGATACTGCTCACTTCCTGATTTTCTTTTTGACCAGATGAATAATGCCCAGTCCTGTTAGAATATCATAGGATTTTAACATGTTCTAGATCATATGGAATATTGTTCAACATTCTGTTTGGTGTGACTCTTTTAGTTCTGTCTCCAGTCACTTTTTCCAGTATAATGCAGCTTTTAGTCAAAAATTCTTACAAGGGTGGCCAGGCAGCCGATGGAGTAGGACGCTGGCAGTGTGAGCTCCTAGGCCCCAACTCGCCAAAGCCCGTGTAAATAGCGCAGTTATACCCGATTGAATGGGTAAACCGAGGAGGGGGACCACCCCGGGCCCGCAACACACCGACATGTCTCAGCAGTCGGGGCCGATGGATGAATTCCTCTCAACCCCGCACTGCATGACTGGCGCACGAGGCCCAGACAAAATGGCGCCCGGGTCGCCGGGATCAAGCAACAGAACATGCTCCACACAGGACTCCCCAAAGAGAGATGCCCTCTCCCAGATGTCCGCAGAACTAGCGGCAATCTCCACAAACATGCTCACCAGGCAAGACAAGAAGGACCTGGTGGCAGAACTCCGCTCCGCAATCCGGGAGGAGATAGCTGCGGTCAGACAGGACCTCTCTGCTCTGGAACACCGGGTGGATGACCTGGAGGTCCGACGGCTGCAGGCAGATCAGCATCAACAGGCTACAGACCTCGCTACTACACGGCAAGGCAACATCATCCTGGAACTCAGACGCCAGGTAGAGGACCTGGAGAACCGCAGCCGACGCAATAACATCCGCGTCAGAGGTATGCAGGAGTCAGAAGGGGAAACACCCAAAGAACTGCTGGAGGGCCTGTTCACACACTTACTGGGGGAAGAGGCTCCACTGGACTTCGGATTGGAGCGAGCCCACCGGGCGCTCCGACCACCAAGGAGAGATGGCCTCCCCAGGGATTTAGTCTGCTGTTTCCAATCGTTCCAGCTGAAGGAGGCCGTTATGAGGGCAGCTAGGGCACTGCGCAATATCACGTACATGGATTCCCATATATCTTTATTCCACGACCTGTCTGCCCTCACCCTTGAAACCGCTCACAGGCCTCCTGCAACAGAAGAGGATCCCGTATAAATGGGGATTTCCATTCAGCCTGCAAGCTAGAGTAGACAACCGCTGGCTGACGATTCGGTGGCCTAACGATGTGCCCAGATTCCTGCGAGCTGCAGGCCTTCTGGAGATACCAGTCCCCAATTGGATCCTGGACCACCCACCAAGCAGACCCACAGGCCCAACAGTCCCGGCAGAGAACTTGGTGGCCAGCCCCCCGCCGAACCCCTGGATGCAGCGAGGCGGACCCAACACCTCGGAGGAATAGAGTGCGGGAATAACCCCGGAGACAGGCTAGATACACCAAGACCCCCACGATTACCACTCCAGATTGAATACCAGCATATCCTGCAGCAGACACGGGAGTGTAGAGACGCTGAAACTGAACTCGTGGGGTATGTACTTTGCTTTCCCTTAGGTCCATGTTCCCCCGGGGTACCCTGTAAATCCCATCTCCCCAGGGAAACAGCGCTTGGGTGGGGTACGGGGGACGGGAGAGGACTGGGTGGACCAACTGCCAATACCCCGCATAGCTCTGGAGAGAACTGAGCAGGTTTGGGTGGGGGGTCTGGGCAAACGAGCACGCTATCAGGACCACAGGGGATTTGACTGTGCCCACTTCTACTACCGAGATCATACACCCTGGCTCATGCGGCCGGTCATGCCCGGGGGGGGGGGAAAGCCTCATTTGGAGAGGGGGGAGGAGGAGCCCGGGAGAAAGTGTCTGGGAAACCCGGGGAAGGATGAGAGGAAGGGGAGGCCTCCCCACGGGGGCGAGAGAAGAGGGAAGGTGTTTGACCGGCCTACAGGTGGGGAGGTGGAAGAGCAGGGATGGCCTGGCCCCGGAGGGGTCACAGACGGGTGGGGGATAAAGGGAGCTCCAACGAGCGTACTCGGCCGGGCTACAGGTAGTGCACGAGAAAGGTGGACTCAGGTGCCTGATCCCATTTGGAAGCCAGAAGGGTGGGAGAGAAACTGGCAGCACGCTCGGCATCCCCCCACACGGCCTGACGGCCACCCATCTTCAACCAGACCCCCGCTAGGGAGTGCACTGGAAAGGGGGGTGTACGACCGTGCGCCAGAGCGCTTTAGGGGGGTCCCCGAAGCAAGCATGCAGGGGCACAGTTACTGTTAAAATGTTTATTGTTAGTTGAATATTGTTATCTTTAAGCTGCGAGGGGACTGAGCGAGCCAAAAGTCTGCAAGGGGAATGGAGGTTGACAACCGGACAGGGCTGGACGGGACCGAAAGAGGAGATTGGGCGACCAGGGGTAACTGGCCGAGGGAACGGTTCATTCACATTCCATGAACGGGGGGAACAAGGAGCAGACTAGGGACGATAGACTGGAAAGACGGGACAGAGGGCACACACGGCTTAAAAAGGATATACACAGGGAGAAGAGGGGACGAGGACACAACCCGGGAAAACTGGTCCTCCATCCTCGGACACGCCACGAGACGGGGACGACTTTTTACGATGTGATGGGCGGGTTGGGAGCACCTGGAGACAGCCACGATCACGACACATACAATAGTGTGACAGGCACCGTTGGCGACCTCTCTCGCACCCCACGCAACTGACCCACAGTGTACATACTAGTCGGTGTTTGGTAGGACTGCGGACGAGCAGCTTCCAAACGTCTCCAACCGACCGAGGTTCATAGTTGCTACCCAGCAACTTTCCCCCCTTCCCTTCTTTTTCTTCTTTTTTTTTTCTTCTTTTTTTTTTTTCTCTTCTCTCCCTCTTTCTTCTCCTCTCCCTCACCTCACCCTCCCCTGAATCCCCTACGTATGGACGTCTGGGCTATGCCTTCAGCACTGCGACCAGGCGGGAGAAGCCCAATCCGCAGGGACGGGGCAAACCTCGCCCCAGCAGACCTCAAGGTGTGGTCTAATAATGTGAGAGGCCTAAACCTCCCGGAGAAACGCTCCCAACTCTTGCGCCAGCTCTGGGCGGAAAAGGTCTCTATTGCGCTCCTGCAAGAAACGCACTTTAAGGGCCAGGACTCCATGAAAGTGGAGAACAGCCGCTATCCACAGGGGTATTATGCCAACCACCCGGAGTCTAAGAAGACAGGGGTGGCGATTCTGATCTCCCGAACAGTCCCGTTTCAACACATAGACACGATGGCGGACCCTGACGGGAGATTTATCTTTCTGAAGGGCACCATCGCCCATCACACCTACACATTTGCAAGCATCTATAGCCCCAACCGCAGGCAACACATCTTCCTGACCAAAACCCTAGCCAAACTAGAAAAATTCAAGGCCGGTCTGCTGATAGTTGCGGGTGACCTCAACGTTCCCTTAGACCCACGGATGGACACCACCAGGGGGGCCAGCACTGTCCCGGAACACAGCCTGCGCATGATGAGGCGCACGCTTACCGGGATGGGGCTGGTGGACTGCTGGCGGGTAGCCCATCCAGACGATAAAGACTTCTCCTACTACTCGTCAGTATACAAGCAATATAGTCGGATTGACTATATATTCCTACCCCAGGAGAGCCTAGCGCTCCTCCGAGAAGAAACCATAGGGATCATCAACCAGTCCGACCATGCCCCAATTACGGTAGTGATGAACTCGCCACTATTTAAACCGGCCGAACGCCAATGGAAACTAAACGAAACCTTGTTAACAGAGCTAGAGACACGCACCAAGGCATCACAGACGCTCACACAATACTTTGAAATTAACCATCAGCATCAATATCCATCAGCACACAACGTAAGAAAGATAGAGCTCGCCAAATATTAGACCTAACGACACAGATAGCAGACCTGGAGGATACCCACAAGCAGACCTTAGATGACGACACGTACCTGCGAATCACCTTTCACCTTTCTCAGGGTCTACTACACACAATACGGAAGTCAGCTAGGCACTTCTATGAACATTCAAATAAGAGCGTTAGACTACTAGCACAAATGCTCAGGGAGAAGCGTAAAGCCCAACATATCCACCAGATACACAACAGACACGGTCAGACCACCAGAATGCCTGAAGGCATTATGGAAGCATTTCGGGCCTATTACATGGACCTCTACAACCAAGCAAGGCCCACGCAAGGGACAGTAGCCCAAGAACACCGCAAGAAAGTCACAGACTACTTGACACTACATGTGACGCGCAAACTCACTCCGGAATTAACGGAGGAAATAGATGCGCCCCTGACCCTAGAGGAACTGGCCGCGGCCTTGAAAGGCTCCAAACCGCACAGGGCCCCGGGCCCAGATGGCTTCCCCCTAACGTACATAAGAACATTCCAAGACACCCTACTTCCTCGCCTTCTAGCGGGCCTGAACTCCATACAAGAGGGGGGGCGGTTTCCCACGGACTCCCTGGCAGCGACAGTCACGGTCATCCCCAAAGAGGGAAAAGACCCGTCAAACTGCTCGAGCTATAGACCGATATCACTATTAAATGCCGACCTGAAGTTGTTCACCAAAGCCATCTCCCTGAGGGTCTCACGGATCCTGCCGGATCTTATACACCCAGATCAGGTGGGCTTCATCCCGGGTCGAGAAGCTAGGGACGATACGATACGAGCCCTGAATGTCATACACTGTGCGCGGACCTCGGGCAGGGACACAGTCCTACTCTCCACGGACGCCGAAAAGGCGTTCGACAGGGTGGACTGGGTCTATCTGGACGAAACCCTACGACATATGGGGTTCGGACCAATAATGCGATCATGGGTGTCGGCGCTGTACTCCTCCCCGACGGCCAGGATCCGTATCAACGGAGCATTAACGCAGTCCTTCCCAGTATGTAACGGGACCCGCCAGGGCTGTCCCCTGTCCCCTCTCCTGTTTGCCCTCTCTCTTGAGCCGTTTCTGGAGGCGGTCAGACGGGACGGGGGCATAACGGGATAACGGGGGTGAGGGTGGGCGCTGAGGAGCACAGAGTGGCAGCCTATGCGGACGACATGCTCTTTTTCCTGGAGCAGCCCAGGATTTCTATGCCCAACCTGCTACAGGCGTTTCGCACCTACCATCAGGTGTCCAATTTGAAACTCAACATAGAAAAATCTGAAGCAATGCCGATAATGCAGGGAGAGGAGCAGGTCCGCCAGCTCAGCTCACAGTTCGCCTTCTCATGGTGCGCAACAAAACTACGGTACCTGGGCACATGGCTACCAGCGGACTTGACGCAGGTATACAGGCTGAACTTCCTTCCCATCCTCTCAGCTATACAACAAGACCTCCAGCGGTGGACGCAGAAGTACATATCGTGGTTTGGCCGCATTAGTGCGGTCAAAATGAATATACTCCCCAGGTTGCTGTACCTCTTTGCGACACTCCCCACCAGGATCCCCCAGACGTTTTTCAACTCGGTGACAACAGCTATTCGTAGGTTTGTATGGAATCACAGGCAGACGCGTATCCGCAGATCGATCCTAGAGAGACCAAAGACAGCAGGAGGTATGGGACTACCGTCAGTGATAGCATACTATAGAGCGACGCATCTCCACAGAATAGTAGACTGGCATGCAAGCCCCAGCACTAAACGCTGGGTATCCATGGAACTACAACAGACACAGGGAATTGTTCCATCACAGCTCTGGCTCGGGGGGTACACTTTCACTGACCTACACACGAAGAACCCGATGATTGACGCCACCCTCAGGGTATGGTGTGGACAACGGTATGCCCACCAACTTACCACCTCCCCAAGCCCGCTTACGCCCATCACACACAATCCGGGGGTGGCAGGAGGCCTCCACCCGGCCGCCCTAAGCAATTTCCAGAGGACAGATTGGTTCTTTATACGCCAGTGGAGTCCGGGGGGAACGCTACAACCGCTGGACAACTTAATAACAGACACACAACCTACCCTGCTTGACAAATTCCATTACCACCAAATTAGGTCCTACTACGCCAAACTCCCAGGGAAACCCCACCTCCACCGTACACTTACAGAATTCGAACGATTATGCACAGAAAGACGACATATAGACCATGGGGTCTCCTGACTATATGCTATGCTCCAGAGGACAGGAGACAGCTGCCCATTAGGCTACACGAGCAGATGGGAGGGGGAGACGGGCACACAGCTGACAGCTCACGAATGGGACAAAATATTCATCCTTACCCATAAATGTTCAATAAGCTCTAAGTTCCAGGAAACAGGCTACAAATTATTAACACGGTGGTACAGAACACCAGACACACTTAGACACATACATGCAACGGAATCAGGCGATTGTTGGAGATGTGGCTTGGAGAGAGGCACGAACCTACACATCTGGTGGTCATGCCCACATATCACACCATACTGGCAGATGATCAGGGCAAAGATCAAAGAGATCACGGGGGATGATATCCCCATGCAACCCCTGACGATGCTCCTGCACCATACCACCAGCCCCACGCAAGCATACAAAAATTCGCTGACAATCCACCTACTAAACGCAGTAAAAGCTCTTATCCCCCTGCACTGGAAGAGTCCGTCAGTCCCCACTCTTAGACAATGGATAGACAAAGTAGAGACCATTTACGATATGGAGATTCTGACGGCCTCCTTGCGAGAGCGCTCAGATAAGTGCGCCCTGACATGGTACCCCTGGAGGCGATATGTCTCAGGGGGAGTAGCATAAATCACCAGAGCCCTGGAACTAACCGGAACGACGGGGCTGCAGTGGTCGAGACCCAACACGCAGAGCCCAGACGCTCAATACGCCCCCCATTAACCCCCCCCCTTTTTTTTTTTTTCTCCCCTCTTTCTCTTCTACTATCTCTTCCCCCACGTTTCCTTTTACTTCTGTACTTATACGTAGCACGACGACTCGACAATAGACCGGCTCCGACCGGACCACTTATAGACTGCAGCTCTACCTAGCAGCACACAGCCGACACGTCTGACGCGGACAGATCACACTTACACAACTAAAGAGGTCACCCTCCTAGGTGACACCATCGGATGTACGGCTGCCCTCAATATGACGGAGGCCTGCCGGCACCAATATCCTGCCCATAAAAACTGACAAGGACACACACTGACACTGGGGAATTTACTTAGTGCCCCCACCTGCCGCCCAGGGGTGGGGGCGGGGGGAGGACAGTAGGTTCCCCCCCCCATTATCGTTATAGCCCCCAACCGCCGCCGAGGGGTGGGGGCCGGGGGAGGGGAGGACAGTAGGTCCCCCCCCCTTATTACTATTATGGCCCCCACCCGCCGCCCAGGGGTGGGGGCCGGGGGGGGGGGGCAGTAGGTCTTCCAACCCTTATTACTATGATGGCCGCCGCCCAGGGGATGGGGCCGGGGGGGAGGACAGTAGGTCCCCCCCTCTTATTACCATTATGGCCCCCACCCGACGGCCAGGGGTGGGGGCCGGGGGGGAGGACAGTAGGTCCTCCCCCCACTACCATTATGGCCCCCACCCGCCGCCCAGGGGTGGGGGCCGGGGGGAGGACAGTAGGTCCCCCCCCTACTACTATTATGGCCCCCACCCGCCGCCCAGGGGTGGGGGTCGGGGGGGGGGGGGAGGACAGTAGGTCGCCCCCCCCCCTCATTATCTTTATGGCCCCCACCCACCGCTCAGGGGTAGGGGCCGGGGGGGGACAATAGGTCTCCCTCCCTTATTTTACTTTACGGCCCCCACCCGTCGTTTAGGTGGGGGGCAATATTTTTTATTTTATTTTTTACAGTGAGCAGCCACAGGCTGCTCACTGCTTACTAGACATGCCTCTACTCGCGGTATAGCGAGTAGGGGCATATTATTTACTAATACTAAGTCATCTTTACTTAGTATTAGTAAAGTTGGCTGAAAGACCAGTTTAGGTCTTTCAGCCTTTTAGTAGATAGCTCCCTGATACCGTGGGAATTAGGGAGTTATCTACTAAGCGGCTGCAAGATGCAGCCGGGGCAATGAATAGGATCGGAGTTTCATTCATTAAAATGAAATTCCGATACAATCAAAGTACCGAATTGCATCCTAACACCAATGGAGAAACTCTTCTCATTCTGTTAGGATGCAATTCGGCAGTTTTGCCGGCGTTCTGTCTAAGTGACAGGACTTTCGGCAATACTAACAGGAAGCATTGTGGGAACAGGGAGGAAAGCTAGGGATCATGGGAAAATTGCTCTGACCAGCAGAAATGAAGCACACTTTGCTCCTCCGCTGGTCAGAGCTGGTCAAGCGGAGGAATCCTTCATAAGACAAATCCTCCCCCCCTCTCCCCTCCCTTCTCCCCCCCTCTCTCTCTCTCTCTCTGTCTCCCCCCCCCCTTCTCTCTCTCCCCCTCTCTCTCTCTCTCTCTCTCTCCCCCCCTCTCTCTCTCTCTCCCCCCTCTCTCTCTCTCCCCCTCGCTCTCTCTCTCTCTCTCTCCCCCTCGCTCTCTCTCTCCCCCTCTCTCTCATTACTGTATTAAACACTAATAACATTAAAGGTGACTGATGAAGGTTACTGCACACATGTGCATAGGTTATATGACTGTTACATATTGTCTATTACTACCCTTGGTCATATATATATTGCAATTGGTGATCCATATTTTGGATCAACAGCAAAAAACATATGTGAGGAAGGCTGAACTTGATGGACGCAAGTCTCTTTTCAGCTATGTAACTATGTAACTATATCCCTGCAAACTGCTGCATGTGCTTGTATATATTAACCCTCACATTACTGCAGAGTGTCTACAACAGAGGTGACCCCCCCTACGCTGGGTGACCCCCAAGCGGGACTTGCGCATAACCCTGTGACTAACGCAATTCAGGGATGACCCCCATGCGGATGGGGGGACCCCCCACATACCCTCATTACTTTACACTTTACACACAGGCATACATCCTGCCATACACTGACTATTGGGCACGGCGTTTATGCATATGATATCTGGCACCCCCACACTACGACTGGGGTGATCCGTACACCTCCTTATCAGCCAAGGAGGGAGAGCTCAGTGTTAAGACTCCACTATTTGGCACATAATTGCTTGACGGGTTCTGCCCGATTACACGACCGCTCATCCCGGTCTCACAGAGGGTGACCCCCTCCTCACGCCACTTTCGGCCTCTACCAACCCAAGGGTTCTGGTTCAGACAACACTGAGTGAACCCCAGTCGTAAGTGGAAGCCCACAGTGTTACGATTCACATACTTCTGTACCTGAACCTATCCTGTCTCCCACAGACAGAGAGACTCTACTGCCACAAGATGAGCGATTCACCACAATCACCTCCTCCCGACTTCCAGTCGATGATCAATGGCTGCTTCAGTAGAAAAGGCTATTGCCAATAATATAATTGCTGGTGCAGATCCCGAAGATGGACACTGACACCACAACAACCGCAGAAGCCAAAGACCCCGACTTCTCTAGAGGAGAAGTCCCCGTAGCAAAACGGCACTGGAAGGGCACTGGCTCAGGTCCCCAAAAATCGAAAGGCAAAGCCTCACTAAAAAGGAGCTGGGGACCCCCCCCCGCACACCCCATCCTCTGAGGATGAGGACCACAGCCCCCCTCACTTGAAATTATGGATGAGTGGAAAGCGAGGAATCTCCATCGGAGGAAGATGAGTTGCAAGACATCCCATGGGGTGATCCGTAACATGACCAGGACACAGCCCATGACACTCGTTTTGGACAACGAAGATCCCGCACATTATCCGACAAACAGGAGGATGGCACCTTCCTAGACTCCCAATGCGCACCCATGTTCGACCCCCGGTACTTTTTATATGGCACTTCGGATTCTGCCGAAGTGCCGAAGTTTGTCGAAGTCACCGCCATTCGACAAAGAAACACGTGGCGGCGGCCATTTTAATTTAGTCGAACACGGTCAGCGGTCAGCGGTCTGTTTGTGCTGGGTGTGTTTTATGTTTTACTGTACGGGATTGGTTACATGTTTTCCCTCCATGTGGGATGTCCCCTTGCATGGGGACTTGCATAAAAGTCTGTGAGTGTTAATTAAAGGCAGATCATCTTGGACCTTCATGAAGTTTCGGCTCATGTTTGGGGGATTGGAGAACTACACTCTGGGGATTGCTATAATCACTATACTCCCCAGGGTATAATCACTAAGCTCTGCTAAGAGCTGGTTCTTGTTCCTGCTCTCTAGAATTGGAGAGGTTGACCTACTGGAGCTAGACCCTGGTCTTGGGTCCAGAGTGGGTGGAGACGGCGAGACCCCAACCAAGCTGCGGTGGTTCGTGGGGTCTGCAGTGGTTATAGTGTCTGGCAGAGTGCTTGGAGTCCTCGGGAAGCACTAGGAGCATCCATCAACGGAAGGTATCCGGTCGGGGTGCCAGGTGATCCGTTACATAAAGAAACGCGTGAACTTGTTCACTACTCTGAATAAAGCGCAGACCCACAGGCCCCAGGAACCAGACGTCTCAAGCCTTCTTCCCATCTTCGAGGGCCGCCCTTACAAGAGGATTGTTCCGCCCCAGAGAGGCTCACACCCATGGACGTGGGCGCATCAATGCAGGTGAGTATTCCACCCATGATGTATTACCATTCACATATAACTGCAGGCAGACTATCTCTCTTTTCACAGAACTGGGAAAGGATATCCTCAGACACCTGGGTCCTTCAAACGGTAAAGGGTTAGGAGATCGAATTTTCAGACACCCCGGTGCAGATCCGTCGCCCACCCCCAATACTGGCGTCGGCAGCGCACGTGAAACTCATAGACGACGAGATTTAGGCTCTGTTCTCCAAAGGAGCAGTGGAATGCGCTCCGGACGATACAGGCTTTTTCAGCAACATTTTCGTGGTCCAAAAGAAGACAGGGGATTACCGACCCGTCATCAACTTACGACGACTAAACGGTTTTGTAACCTACTGGCACTTCCTCAGAGACCTGCTCCTAGAATCCGATTGGTTCACTTGACTAGATCTGAAAGACGCTTACCTGTCGATCTCAATAGCTCACGTCAGCTGACCTTTTCTCCGCTTCTCCTGGAGAAGTCACTCGTCAGTTCACCAGTCTACCATTCTGCCTCAGTTCGGCACCATGGTGCTTCACAAAACTGCTGAAGCCAGTCATGGCGCATCTGAGGGCAAAAGGAATTAACTGCCTGGTATACCTGGACGACATACTAATATTCTGCAAGAGTGCATCCACACTTCGATCTCAAACAAAATTTATAGTGCGATTTCTGTAATCTTTGGGCTTCATAGTAAACAGAGAAAAGTCATCACTCTCTTCCTCCAGAATCCTAGGATTCGAGATTGACTTGAGAATGTGCATCTTGCGCCTACCCAAAGATTGCGACAATCCGGAAGGAGATACGATGGGTACTCTGAAAAGACACAATTCCTCTTCGTCTCTTGGCCAGAGTGGTCAGCCTGTTATCGTCCTCCATACAAACGATCTTTCTGGGACTGCTCCATTATCAGGCCATGCAACGATTGAAGGCTCACCACCTGCGGCTGGGACACTTATACGACCACTGGGTTCCAGTATCGAACTCCGATTCCAGTGGCTGCTCACTGTAAAAAAAAAAAAAAAAACTATTGCCCTCACCCCTGTGCGATGGGTGGGGGCCCTAAATAAGAATGTGGAGGGGGGACCTACTGTCCTCCCCCTGGCCCCCACCCCTTAGAGGAGGGTGGGGGCCCTAAATAACAAAAAGGGGGGACACCTACTGTCCTCCCCCCTTGCCCCCACTACGGCAGCGGCAGGTGGGGGCCCTAAATAATAAAGGGGGGACCTACTGTCCTCCCCCACCCCCCACCCCTGAGAGGTGGGTGGGGGCCCTAAATAACAATAAGGGGGGGACATCTACTGTCCTCCCTCCTTGCCCCCACTCCTGCGCAGTGGGTGGGGGCCCTAAATAACAAAAGGGGGGGCCTACTGTCCTCCCCCGGCCCCCACCCCTGAGCGGTGGGTGGGAGCCCTAACTACAATAAGGGGGGGGGACCTAATATCCTTCCCCCAGCCCCCACCCCTGAGCGGCGGGTGGGGGCCCTAAATAAAAATGTACCCCTCCAGGTGCCTGGGGGGAGGACAGTAGGTCCCCCCCTTATTGTTATTTAGGGCCTCCACCCGCCTTGCAGGGGTGGGGGCTGGGGGAGGACAGTAGGTGTCCCCCCCTTATTGTTATTTAGGGCCCCCACCCACTGCTCAGATAATTTACTTCTTTCTTCTGGAGAGAATTTACAAAAAATCTACAAATAGAACATAAATTATCCACTGCTTTTCATCCCCAAACAAATGGGCAATGTGAGAGATTAAACGGTATTTTGGAACAATATCTAGTATTTACACCACTCACCAACAGGATAATGCAACAATACAACAATAACATTCAAACATCTACAAACATCTACATTTCTATTCCAATTATGGCTCTAACCCTAAATTCTTACCTCTAAAATCTAATCTTGATAAAATTCTTGATTTAACCAATTACTTATCTAACATCAAAGAAACTCATATCAAATCAAAAGATAATCTTTCACTCTCAAAAGAAAGGTATAAAAATTTTGCTGACCTTAAAAGAAAAGATAATCCATCTTTTCAAATTGGTGATGAGGTCCTTCTGTCTTCAATATTTCTCAAACTTCAAACTCATCTAAAAAATTAGCTCAGACATTTTTGGGTCCTTTTGAAATTCTTGACCAAATTAATGAAGTGTCATTCAAACTTCAACTTCCTCAAAATCTAAGAATTCATCCTGTATTCCATTTATCCCTTTTAAAGCCCTATCTTTCTGATGATACTTCACCTACCTTTCCTCCTCCCCAACCTATTATTGTGAATGATGAGGAGCAATACCAAATTGAGTAATATATTGGATTCTAAAATTTGTTATCGTAGACTGAATATCTCATTAAATGGAAAGGGTATCATAACTCACACAAACCCCTGAGTTGTTGAACGCTTTTCACTCCAATTATCCCCTTAAACCTCATATCTCCCAGAAGTAGTTCTTTGGGGAGGGGGTATGTAACAGTTCCTTTAAAAGGTTCACTTCACTTTCCAGTCTATCATTTTAAGAGTCTAATTGAAGTTCGTGGATCCAGCTATTTAAACCTTCAACTTCAATGTCTCAGTGCACAATTAATGTGTGCAGTTGACACCTATTTACCCTGCTACAGGTATTTTTCTACCAAGTCCCAGTGACTCTTCCAATTCCCCTCAAAGTTAATTCCCAGTTAAAATTATTTGCTTATTACTTATTACTGACCCAGATTGACAATTCTCTTGGACTCTCCTTACTTTGCTTATTAATTATCACCTACACATCACTCTCAATCCTGGTGATTATCCTTTATTCTCCCAGACAAACCTTTCATACTCATAGGCGTGCGCACGGGGTGTGCCAGGTGTGCCTGGGCACACCCTAATCCCCGTGCGCCGCGCATGGATTGAGGCCGGCAGGGAAGATCAAAATATCTCCCCTGCCGGCTCAAGCTTACCCGATTAGCCCCGAGAGAGGCTCTGAACTTAGAGCTCCGTTCCGTTTGGATACGGAGCTAACAGCCTCCACACTGCACACAGGGCAGCCCTCTCGCGATCTCCGATATTTTCAGAGCGTTGCCGTGGTAACCCGCGGCAACGCTCTGAAACTCCAGCTCTCGCGAGAGGAAGACATGGTCTGTACCCTGCGGAGGTACAGACCACATCACTAGCCCACTGGATCACCAGGGATGACCAGCAGCATGCTCCCTCTTCCCCCTGCAAAGTAATAAGGTAATAAGGGGAAGGGGAGTAAATGTGGTGTAGGTTTTTTAAATTGTTTTATTTAAATAATGAAACAATCAAAACATATACATATACATATACATAAACTATACTCCACTTACTCACTACACCCTATATACACACTGCGCCTACACACACTATACACCTTATACACCCCCCCTGCACACTATACCCCTATACATAACACTACACCCCCTGCACACTATACCCCTATAAATAACACTACACCCCCTGCACACTATACCCCTATACATAACACTACACCCCCTGCACACTATACCCCTATACATAACACTACACCCCCTGCACACTATACCCCTATACATAACACTACACCCCCTGCACACTATACCCCTATACATAACACTACACCCCCTGCACCTACACACTATACCCCTATACATAACACTACACCCGCTGCACCTACACACTATACACCTATAAATAACACTACACCCCCTGCACCTACACACTATACCCCTATACATAACACTACACCCCCTGCACCTACACACTATACCCCTATACATAACACTGCACCCCCTGCGCCTACACACTATACTCCTATACATAACACTACACCCCCTGCACACTATACCCCTATACATAACACTACACCCGCTGCACACTATACCCCTATACATAACACTACACCCCCTGCACACTATACCCCTATACATAACACTACACCTCCTGCACCTACACACACTAAATACACACTACACACTATACCCCCTATATACACACTACACACTCTGCACTCACACACACACACTCTATACCCCCTATACACTGCACTCAATCACTACACAAACTCTATACTCCCTATAAACACACATTACACTACATACACACACACACACACACACAAAAGCACTACACACTCTATACCCCTATAAACACCTCACCACTGCATTCATACTATGCCGATATACACCTCCTGTGCACCCACTGTACCCCTATGCACACACAACTCCCCTAAACACACACTACACCCCCTATTATTACCACACCAATACACACATGTGCACAACACCTATACGCATACACACAATGCCATCCCCTGCAACTCCTTGATACACGAAATACAGTCCTTACATGCAAACGCAACACACCACACACACACTCTAAAGACCCTATAAACACACACACACACACACACACACACACACACACACACATATAATATACAGCCCAAAAACACACCTATACACTACAGGCCCCAGCTACATATTATACACCACAAACAGACCCCTTTACACTCTACAGCATAACCTCTACACACATGCAATCACATAAAAAACATCCAAACACATATAACACAGCAGGGAGCATTCCCACACGTGCAAAACACACGTTAACAATCCTTTTTCACTACTGGGGACACCAGAGACAAGTCACTAGGACTTGTTGTCCATCAGACAGCACTGAATGCTCTGGTGGGGTATCACACTAACATAACAATTGGGAGGGCGGGGAGTGCTTGTCAATGGTGGCGATATAACGCGCCACATTTCTGGCCCACCCTTCCTAGTGGGCTGCTCTGCCTGGGCTGACTTTTTGTCCCAGTCCAGCCCTGTTCACGGGCCCACAGGCAGGAGAGGACCCGGGAAGCTCTAGCAGCAGTTCCGCCTGGTTCCTCTCGCGAGGTCGAAGGTTGCAGGCTAGAGTTCACTTACTAGGACCAACAGGGATCAGGCATGGCAGCACAGACACACACACGCACTAACAGCACCCTCACACACACACACACAGCAGTATGCATATGTATATATATATACACACATATATACGCGGCGTGTGTGTTTGTGCTTTAGGGTGCACACCCTAATGCAATAGGCTGCGCACGCCTATGTTCATACTGGTGAGTCTGTTATTTTAACTTGTTTGACAAATATATTGACTATTTACTTACACATATTACACACCTTAAGGTGATGCTACTTTCCTGCACCCCTCAATGCAGCATCCATTTACAGCCAGAAAGAAGAGACTCTGGTTTGTGGAGTTCAAGCTACCTATTTGCACTATACAAGCACTAGCAATCTCATATAAAAAAAAAAATCTATCTGGTTTGTGTCTGTTTATTTGTATCTGTGTGTTTTTATAACTGTATGTATGTCACTGTTTGTGTCTGCTTAGCTGCATGTGTATCTGTGTCTGACTATGTGACTGTATTGCTATATATCTGCATCTGTGTACCTTTGTGTCTTTGTATCTGTATGTATGTCAGTGTGTGTGTATCTGTGTCTGTATGTATGTCAGTGTGTGTGTATCTGTGTCTGTATGTATGTCAGTGTGTGTGTATCTGTGTCTGTATGTATGTCAGTGTGTGTGTATCTGTGTCTGTGTGTATGTCAGTGGGTGTAGCTGTGTCTGTATGTATGTCAGTGGGTGTAGCTGTGTGTCTGTATATCTGCATGTGTCAGTGTGTGTGACAGTGTGTATATGAATCTGTTTGTATCTGTGTGTTAATGTGTAAGTATGTATGTGGCAATGCATGTTTGTATGTGCATGCATTCAAACAACCAAACACACCCCTGTAATCAAATGCAACCATCATGTATTATTATATTAAAATTTTATTATGCACAAAAAAGTACCAGAATGTAAACATATAAGAAAAAATGAATGTAAACAAAGTAACAGAAGTAAAGGCAGATACAATAAAATAATAGTAATAAATTACCACAAAAATCCTTACAAGCCTCAGACAGAAACACGAGTCACCAAACCCCCCCAACGTTTCGGCACCAACTGGCTGCCTTTATCAAGGGTACCTTGGTGCCGAAACGTTGGGGGGGTTTGGTGACTCGTGTTTCTGTCTGAGGCTTGTAAGAAATTTAAATATTTTTTTGAGATTGTTATGGTGTGCATTCTATATCCTATATACCAAAGTGCTATAGTGCTTTAAGAAATTTACACAATATGTGGAGTGCCAAAGTGCATATATGTGCAGACAAGGGATATCCAATATAAATAAAAAAAGGACTGATATACTTGCAGAGCTTCTGGAACAAATAATACACGGCTCTGTAATACAAATAATACAACACCTAGTGCAATATGTTTGTACAGTGCAAAATTAACAATAAATAAATAGGTATCTCACTCACAATGGTGGAGTGGTTGAAGTACCACCCCAAACTATCAGGCTCCAGGGAGGATCAGCCCCCAGTGATCGTGGGATCCACTCAGTGTAGAAAGAACGTGGGCCAATCCGGATATGTGTAAACCAAGAATTTCTTTATTACCAATGCATAAAAAGATATAAAACACCAGTCTCCTGCAACCTGCTACCGATAGTCCGAGAAAGAGAGAGAAGGTCTATAATCAGAGTGTCCTCCTCGCAGCTCAATCCTCATGGATACACGGATACACGGTGTAGGTGCAAAAACTTCCGGATTGTTCAGATCCGGAAGTTTTTGCACCTACACCGTGTATCTGTGTATCCATGAGGATTGAGCTGCGAGGAGAGTCCTAGGGAGTAGCCCGTGGGATCCTCAAAAAGGGAGTGGATTTTTTAGACATGAGCCACCAGGAGGACTACCCCAATTATCAAACACGGTACCAATCAAGGAACCGAGGGGGGAGAACAGGGAGAAGGGGGGAGGGAGGGAGAACAAGACGCTACTAAGTGCTCAACCAGCCTCTCAGCTCAGGGACACTCCAAAACTACAGGTCATTAATTTATCCTCCTTTCAGCTCAATGATTCTCACAATAAGATTCTGGAAAAGGGGCTATCCTTTGTCCCTACCCCTAATTTTGATCGATTCATATGGACAAAGGATCTGCACCTTTTCGTGAGAAAACTAGCATTGCATAAGTTTCATGAACTAAATAAGGAGAAGAGAGCAAGGTCCCTGGGTCTGACTAGCAGCGACATTGACTGCCTTAACAATTTGGTATCTCTACTCGATGAAAACAAAACTGGACCTTCCCTGAAACATACTAATCTCAAACCTAAGAGCCGTTTCACTCCAAACTTCTCTGCTTTCAGGAACATTGATTTGTTCCTGGAGGCTGTGAAAAATGAGATTGAGTGCATTGAAACTAAAAATCTTAGTATTTACCCGAACGAGAACCTATCCCACCAAGAACAAAACGCTTTAAAAGAACTAAAGGATAATGATTCCATTGTAATCAAACAAGCTGACAAGGGGGGAAACGTGGTTATAATGGACACATCTAAATATGAGAAAATGGTCCAGGATGTTCTAGGCAATAGAGATACATACACTGTACTACAGTCGGATCCCACCAACACCTTTCTTGGAAGGTATAAGTTGATTTTGGATGAGGGACGCAGTAGAGGGTTGCTTTCCAATGAGGAATATAATTTTATCCTTAACCCTACCCCAAGGATAGCAACCTTCTACTGCCTGCCGAAGGTCCACAAAAGTCTGGAGGACCCACCGGGCCGCCCCATAGTATCTGGGATCGATAACCTGACCCAAAATGGGAGCCTATATATTGATCAGATCCTCAGACCATTTGTGGAACATCTCCCCTCGTACATCAGAGACACAAAACAAGCATTACATCTTTTATCGAACCTCCACATTCCGCCCACGTCCAATCTGTGTAGTCTGGACGTTGAGGCCCTGTATTCCTCCATTCCGCATCAGAGAGGAATTGAACACGTCCAGTTCTTCCTCACAAAGAGGGGGAGTGAATATCAGGCACACACTGAATTTACTCTAAACCTATTGAGGTTCATTTTGTCGCATAATTTTTTCTTGTTCCACAAAAAGTTCTACCACCAGGTGAGAGGAACGGCAATGGGTACGGCGTGTGCGCCGTCATATGCCAACCTCCACCTTGGGTGGTGGGAGGAACAAATAAAAATCTCTGATGTACTTGCACCATTTAGGCCCAGGATCCTAGCATGGTACAGATATATCGACGACATCATATTGGTCTGGCAAGGTGACAGCTTTGAATTTGACCAATTTGTCTCTCTCCTTAATGATAATGAGGACAATCTTAAGTTTACCGCTGAATTTGGCGGGTCTTTTCTTAATTTCCTGGACCTCACAATTTCGATTTGTGAGGATGGTTGCCTTAAAACTACTTTATTTAGGAAACCATCAGCATCCAACTCCCTCCTTAAGTGGGAGAGCCATCATCCGAGAGCCCTTAAACAAGGGATCCCGACCGGACAATATCTCAGACTCCGACGAAATTGTTCGGACCTAGAAGATTTCCAATTTAAGGCTAGAGCCCTGAGAGCACAATTCAAAGAGAAGGGGTACCCAAACAAATGCTTGAAAAAGGCATATAAAAGGGCCCTTCTCACTAATAGGGAGGACCTCCTATTAGAACCATCTAACTCTAAAACCACTCCGAATAAAATCATTCGAATGATTGGTACATTCGATACTGGCTGGAATACAGTAAGAGAGTTTCTCCGAAAATTCTGGCCCATCCTACTTAAAGACACCCACTTAAAATCAGTGTTGACGCCGCAGGTTACAATTACTGCTCGTAGGGGGAAGAACCTACGTGACATCTTGGTTCCCAGCCATTACGTGGCCAAACAGAACCCCCAGACCACCTGGTTGAGTGGTTCGATCCCAGTTGGTACTTATAAATGTGGCAGATGTGTAGCCTGTAGACTCATTCTAAGAGACTCTAAGAGAGTCCAGGACAGCGAAGGTAAACAGTCTTTCCAAATTAAGCATTTCTTCAACTGCAACTCTATGGGGGTAGTCTATCTCCTCACTTGCAGCTGTAAACTTATGTACGTTGGTAAGACCTTCCGCCCTTTTAAGGAACGCATGAAAGAACATGCAAGATGTACAAAAAACCGTATGGAGACACCAATCTCCAGACATCTTAAAGATAAACATGGGGGTTCATCCAAAGACATACGTTTTTGTGGGCTAGAACTGGTGAAGCGAGAACAAAGACGGGGGGACTTCGACAAAATCCTGCGCCAGAAGGAATGCAGGTGGATTTTCAAACTGAAGACCCTAAACCCCAAGGGGCTTAATGAGGGTTTTTCCTTTTCTCCATTCATCTGAATAAGATGAATATCTCCCTCCTGACTACTACTTTGAGACCAAACTCTGTCTCTCCCCTATTTACTTGACTAAAGATAACCCATCCCCTCCAAATACACTAATGCCGTACCCTATAAGATCCAGGGCATCGCCTTATAACTAACTCTGTACATCAATAACCTTTTAGAATGACGACTAATTTCCTAGTTGAATCCAGTATTTGAAAAACCTGAAAAATCCGATACCTCACCATATTGAATGACATGATATGTTAGATTCATGTCTATTTTCAGAAACACTACTCCACTGAACGATATGCTATGTCCATATCTTTCTCTATTTATCCATCACTATTCATTATTATCATTTACTATCTTTCATTTTTCTCGTTGTTTTCTTCCTTTTTCCTACTTAATGTCCCCATCAGATACACCTCCTTGGATAGAGGACCCGTCAATTTAATGCAACCGTAGTGTCTTATTATAAGAATTTATGTACACATTATATATTTTTTTGGGGAGGAGGTGGGATCTCTCTCCTCTCACTATAGTCAGTGGGACTATGTTTGACCGGGATATATTTGGTCCCCTCCTCCCATATATGTGTTTTGGCAATATAATATGTAAGCTTCAGCTCATTTTCTATTGGTTTTTTTCTGATCACCACCATCACTAGTTTGCCAAAATTATAAATAATAGCAAATATGGGAATATTACTATGTATCCGGTATCTATGGGTCTGGAACATTCACTCTATGTACATACATTTTTAAATAAAATTGCTGCACATCTGTGCAAGCTATATGAATATCTACAAAAACTTCTGGTTGCCCCAGTATATCAAACACTGCTCACTCTATAACACCATTCTATATACCATTAGACCAATGATATCAGGTATCACATGGGATGGGTAGCAGCATTGTAACCAGGCTGTGTGATACAAAGTAAATACAAATACAAAAAGAGAAGTCCTGCGCTAAAGCAGCAAGGACTACAGCAAGGACTACAACACACATCAGCCCCAATATATAGTAAATGGCCATTGGAGCAACTAAATGACCTCCATTTGTCTAAATATACATAGGGATTAAGGAAAAAGCGCAAGTAACATTTTCTTTTCTTTGGTTTTTACTATATATTGGGGCTGATGTGTGTTGTAGTCCTTGCTGCTTTAGCGCAGGACTTCTCTTTTTGTATTTGTATTTACTTTGTATCACACAGCCTGGTTACAATGCTGCTACCCATCCCATGTGTTCCCTATTAAGGGTTAATAAGTAAAGGGGTGTATATAAAAAATACCCCTTTCTGTCTCATTAGAGATATCTTTGCCAGAAGCTCAAGGAAGCAGGCTGAAGGGTCAGTGTTAGGACCCGCTTAGGGGGGGTCTGCCTTGACGTTGGCAGGCGGGCATCCCTCCAATGGCCATTGGAGCAACTAAATGACCTCCATTTGTCTAAATATACATAGGGATTAAGGAAAAAGCGCAAGTAACATTTTCTTTTCTTTGGTTTTTACTATATATTGGGGCTGATGTGTGTTGTAGTCCTTGCTGCTTTAGCGCAGGACTTCTCTTTTTGTATTTGTATTTACTTTGTATCACACAGCCTGGTTACAATGCTGCTACCAGGGGCGGACTGACCGGTCGGGCACTTCGGACATGGTCCGAGGGCCCGGCCGGGAGGGGGGCCCGCCATCAGGGGGCCCGGCCGCCCCTTTAAATGCTGCAGCCGCCTGAGCGCTCTCTTAAGAGCGCTTAGGCGGCTGCAGCTTCTCACCTCCCCTCCCCGTAGCGTGGCCGAGCTGCTCTGCGTCCGCGGTGCCGGCCGGAGTGATAGGAAGGTGCACACACACTGAGTGTGCACCTTCCTGTCAGTCCGGCCGGGTACAGGAAACAGAAACTCCTGTTCCGCGCGGAACAGGAGTTTCTGTTTCCTGTACCCGGCCGGACTGACAGGAAGGTGCACACTCAGTGTGTGTGCACTTTCCTATCAATCCGGCCGGCACCGCGGACGCAGAGCAGCTCGGCCACGCTACGGGGAGGGGGTTAAAAGAGAGAGGGAGGGGGGGTTAAAAGAGAGGGGGGGTTGTTAAAAGAGATGGGTTAAAAGAGAGAGGGAGGGGGGTTAAGAGAGAGGGAGGGGGGTTAAAAGAGGGAGGGGGGTTAAAAGAGGGGGGGGGTAAAAGAGAGAGGGGGGTTGTTAAAAGAGAGAGGGAGGGGGGTAAAAAGAGAGGGGAGTAGGGGGGGTAAAAAGAGAGAGGGAGGGGGGTAAGAAGAGAGAGGGAGGGGGGTAAGAAGAGAGAGGGAGGGGGGTAAGAGGAGGGAGGGGGGTAAGAAGAGAGGGGGGTAAGAAGAGGGGGGGGTAAGAAGAGGGGGGGTAAGAAGAGGGGGGGTAAGAAGAGGGGGAGGGGGGAGTAAAAGAGGAATGGGGGAGTAAGAAGAGGGGGGAGGGGGGTAAGAAGAGGGGAGAGTAAGAAGAGAGGGGGGGAGTAAAAAGAGGAAGAGGGAGTAAGAAGAGGGGGGAGGGGGTAAGAAGAGGGGGGAGTAAGAAGAGGGAGGAGTAAGAAGAGGGGGGAATAAGAAGAGGGGGAGGGGGGAGTAAGAAGAGGGGGAGAGTAAGAAGGGGGAGTAAGGAGAGGGGGAGGGGAGAGTAAGAAGAGGGTAAGAAGAGAGTGGGAGTAAAGGGGGTAAGAAGAGGGGAGGGGGAGTAAAAAGAGGAAGAGGGAGTAAGAAGAGGGGGGAGGGGGGTAAGAAGAGCGGGGAGGGGGGTAAGAAGAGGGGGGAGGGGGTAAGAAGAGGGGGGAGTAAGAAGAGGGAGGAGTAAGAAGAGGTGGGAGTAAGAAGAGGGGGAGGGGGGAGTAAGAAGAGGGGGAGAGTAAGAAGGGGGAGTAAGGAGAGGGGGAGGGGGGAGTAAGAGGAGGGGGAGAGTAAGAAGGGGGTAAGAAGAGAGTGGGAGTAAGAAGGGGGTAAGAAGAGGGGAGGGGGAGGGGGGAGTAAGAGGAGGGCAATTGCCCCCTCCCCTGTCCGCAGGCACCGTGCGGGCAGCCAGCAGGGGAGGGAGGAAGAGAGGACCCGGGAGCTCAGCCTGCAGCTCCTCTGGGTCCTTCTTGCGCGAGCACAGATCGTTGCCGCGGTTACCACGGCAACGTTACGGCTCTTGCGAGAGTAAACTCTAGCCCTGGAGCTACGGGCTAGAGTTCACTCTCAACACTGTGACCACCAGGTATTCCTGGTGGTCGCAGTGGTGAGAGTGAACTTTAGCCCCATAAACACACTGCCCCCACACACCATACACATTCACACACTGCCCCCCATACACACACACTGCCCCCACACACACCATACACATTTACACACATTGCCTCACACACACACACATACACTGCCCACCCATACACACACAGCCCCCCATACTAACATTGCCACACACATACACAGCCCCCTCGTACACACATTGCCCCACACACCCTACACATTCACACACTACACCCCCTCACACACACTGAACCTTTCACACACACTGCACCCCTTACACATTGCACCACTGCTCCTATACCCTACTACAGCCTCATATCCCAGCAGACCCCAGGTAAGTTGTCAAACTGTTCTTAAACGGTTTGACTACTTACTCTGGGAGGGGGGCCCGGCCCTCCTGGCACCATAACGACTACACAGAGTAGTAGTGGTTATTGTGCATGGATTATATCTTTAAATAATCTACGAGTGCCCCAGTAGCCAGCAAGCCAGCCAACCCACAGGCCAGCCAGCCCACAGGCTGGCCAGTAGACAGCCAGCCAGCCTACAGGCCACCAGTTAGGCTTAAAGCCAGCAAACCCACAGCCTGCCAACCGCAGCCAGCAAGCCACAGCCTGCCAGCCAGCAAGCCACAGCCAGCAAGCCACAGCCTGCCAGCCGCAGCCAGCAAGCCCACAGCCTGCCAGCCGCAGCCAGCAAGCCCACAGCCTGCCGGCAGTAGCCAGCAAGCCCACAGCCTGCCAGCAAGCCCACAGCCTGCCAGCCGCAGCCAGTAAGCCCACAGCCTTCCAGCAAGCCCACAGCCTGCCAGCCGCAGCCAGCAAGCCCACAGCCTGCCGGCAGTAGCCAGCAAGCCCACAGCCTGCCGGCAGTAGCCAGCAAGCCCACAGCCTGCCAGCAAGCCCACAGCCTGCCAGCCGCAGCCAGTAAGCCCACAGCCTTCCAGCAAGCCCACAGACTGCCAGCCAGCAACAGTAATTAAGGTAAGAGGAGCCAACTTGGCCTAGGTATCAGCTATGTTGTGTTGCTATATTGTGAATAGGAACCAGAGTGTTGGAGAGACCCCCCTCCAGGCCCCATTAGACTCCATTGTAGTCTCTAATGGGACCTGGAGGAAATTCTTTCTAACACACTCTCTAAAGGACACTGAGATAGCCTCTGCTAGAAAGAACCCCCTCCATGGCCCATTAGCCCTCAATTGTAGTCTCTACTGGGGCCTTGAAGGGATTATTGCACTTTTGTTCCTTGTGTCTAAAGATTGTGTAGGGTGTGGCTGGAGGCGGTGCATGGAGGCGGGACATGGGTGGCGCTTGCTGTGGAGTATGGGTGGGACCTGTAAGGGGGCCCTTGATTTATTTTGCCCGGGGGCCCTGAGGGTTCTCAGTCCGCCCCTGGCTGCTACCCATCCCATGTGTTCCCTATTAAGGGTTAATAAGTAAAGGGGTGTATATAAAAAATACCCCTTTCTGTCTCATTAGAGATATCTTTGCCAGAAGCTCAAGGAAGCAGGCTGAAGGGTCAGTGTTAGGACCCGCTTAGGGGGGGTCTGCCTTGACGTTGGCAGGCGGGCATCCCTCCAATGGCCATTGGAGCAACTAAATGACCTCCATTTGTCTAAATATACATAGGGATTAAGGAAAAAGCGCAAGTAACATTTTCTTTTCTTTGGTTTTTACTATATATTGGGGCTGATGTGTGTTGTAGTCCTTGCTGCTTTAGCGCAGGACTTCTCTTTTTGTATTTGTATTTACTTTGTATCACACAGCCTGGTTACAATGCTGCTACCCATCCCATGTGTTCCCTATTAAGGGTTAATAAGTAAAGGGGTGTATATAAAAAATACCCCTTTCTGTCTCATTAGAGATATCTTTGCCAGAAGCTCAAGGAAGCAGGCTGAAGGGTCAGTGTTAGGACCCGCTTAGGGGGGGTCTGCCTTGACGTTGGCAGGCGGGCATCCCTCCAATGGCCATTGGAGCAACTAAATGACCTCCATTTGTCTAAATATACATAGGGATTAAGGAAAAAGCGCAAGTAACATTTTCTTTTCTTTGGTTTTTACTATATATTGGGGCTGATGTGTGTTGTAGTCCTTGCTGCTTTAGCGCAGGACTTCTCTTTTTGTATTTGTATTTACTTTGTATCACACAGCCTGGTTACAATGCTGCTACCCATCCCATGTGTTCCCTATTAAGGGTTAATAAGTAAAGGGGTGTATATAAAAAATACCCCTTTCTGTCTCATTAGAGATATCTTTGCCAGAAGCTCAAGGAAGCAGGGTGAAGGGTCAGTGTTAGGACCCGCTTAGGGGGGGTCTGCCTTGACGTTGGCAGGCGGGCATCCCTCCAATGGCCATTGGAGCAACTAAATGACCTCCATTTGTCTAAATATACATAGGGATTAAGGAAAAAGCGCAAGTAACATTTTCTTTTATCAGGTATCATACTGAGCCATTTTCTCCTCACCTCAAAAGACTAAATCCACTAAGGAGTTAATTAATATATTGTCTGAGGTCTGGCTCGATTGGCACTGTTTAGGAGATTTTCGCCGATCTCCTACTATTCATTGTCCGATTAATCTTTGATCATTACCTGTATATCGATACTTTGTTTATGGCCCCTATGTATATCGGGCTTCACAGCTATACAAATGCGAGTTTAATTAATGTGAGCATGAATAATAACACTGGGACCCATTGGCATACCCATTTATAATTTATAATTCTGGACTCAAACGGATTCCTTGGTCTCCCCTCCCCTCCCCCCGCCCCCGTTTCGGAGTGGCTTGTATCTAAGGGAGGAGGGAACATGATAAACGTGGCATAACCCTGTAACGCCCCCTACACTCTGTTTGGCGGCGTTCCGACACTGGGAGGGCACTTGCAAGAGAACCCACGTGGGGCATTTTGGGAACGCCCCTTGCAATGTGATTGGCGGTTCTCAGCCAATGGGAGCATCTCCTCCCCTTCAAAAACCGGCAACGAGCCCACTGACTTTTCAGCTCTTGACAAAGGCGTGTAGATACGCCGAAACGCGCGTTGAGCGTTCATTTTGAGCCGATGCTCACTTCTAGACTTTGTACTCTCAACTTGGAATGATTTGAGCCGACGCTAATTCCTAAGATTGAGTCGAATATTTTTATCTATACCACTAAGTTTCCTATTTGGATGGGTTAACACTTTGAATATTTGGAATCTCCGTTATGTGGTTTACCTACTAAGGGGTGGGAGAGATTTTTGATATATTTTTGCATGTTGTATTGTCTGGGGAGCTAGGGATACCTTGAGGCTGCCTTGAAGTAGCAGTTAGCTCTGACACTCACAGATGTGAGCTAGACAGCTAGCCCAGGGCAAGTTTTGAGACGTTTGTGTGGTATGTGGTTAAGGTGTGGATACTAGCTGCGCTGTGTAGCAGCAAGTCTGTGTCTCCTTTTGTTTAAGCATTCCCCTCGCTCCTGTGTACCCCACTTTCTATAACACCTGCCCCTGGCAGCAACCACAGCCCTTCTACTCCCTAGGACTCTCATGTATATAGTGCTATATACACAGTTCTTGTGTTAATGTCTCGGACCTAGGGGTCCATAGCACTTATATGAACATTGTTTGCCTTTCCTCTCCTGCCCCGCCTTGGTATCCCCTTTATTAGATTTCTACTCAGATACTTATACTTTGGAGCTTTTGGCTCCTTATTAAAGTCTACTCTACGATACCTTATTTGCCCACCGTTTGGATCCTAGTGTGTATTGGCACTTCTGTGGCCATCTTCTGTGGCCTTTTTTAACTTAAATCGTATTTGTTTGCTTTTTTCAATAAAGGTTTACCCTAGTCTTCCCCTCTCCCTCCCCTGTACATGTGACTTTTATTATTCTGAGGTATATATATCTGAAGGCAAATTTGGTCTACACCCATTATATATGAGTGTTCTCCAGATTCAGTTTTCACATTTTTTCTCTCCTTGACATTATCTGGGGTTAAGCCCCTTATATACCTCTAGTAACCCATTTGGAGTGTGTGGGAGTTGTCTAGTCCAACTACACTCACCCCTTCCTTCCTATCTATGTATGGACATATACACGTATGCTGCCACATGCATACATATTTACAGAGATACACACACACACACACACACACACACACACTGAAACATACATACATATTTACATAGATATACTGTCAGGCCTTAAGCCTCCCGATGTCTCCTCATGCTTCCGGGTTTGACGGAGCTTAGCCACACCCCCATTGCCGCGGTCTGCTATTTAATGTGACCGCACCAGCTGATAGACGCTGGATTATTGAAACGCGTACTTCGCCAAACTCACCGGCTCACATACCTCGGTGAGACGACCACTCGCTACTAGACCGGACTGGAGGAATATTCAAGTCCCCAACATCTCTCTTCATCACAGACAACTACCAGCACTCTCGGCAACCATTCACTGAAGCAACCGCCTCTGAGGAGAGCTGGGGACACAATCCCTCTACTTCCAGAAGTTAAGTAATTTACAGTCTCTGAGTTGAGAGCTAACAATGTTAAAGCTTTATTTCAACTTACTAAAGTCTGCTATCAAGTTCTCCAGCAAACTTGCTACAGCTTTCCTCAAATCAAGTATTATTCAAGTTCAGCTGTACCTGTCTTGCTACAGATAATCTTATTTCTTCATACTAAAGTCTGCTATCAAGTTGTTCAGCAATCCTGCTACAGCTTTCCTCAAATCAAGTATTATTCAAGTTCAGCAGTACCTGTCTTGCTACAGATAATCTTATTTCTTCATACTAAGGTCTGCTATCAAGTTGTTCAGCAATCCTGCTACAGCTTTCCTCAAATCAAGTATTATTCAAGTTCAGCTGTACCTGTCTTGCTACAGATAATCTTATTTCTTCATACTAAAGTCTGCTATCAAGTTGTTCAGCAATCCTGCTACAGCTTTCCTCAAATCAAGTATTATTCAAGTTCAGCTGTACCTGTCTTGCTACAGATAATCTTATTTCTTCATACTAAGGTCTGCTATCAAGTGGTTCAGCAATCCTGCTACAGCTTTCCTCAAATCTAGTATTATTCAAGTTCAGCTGTACCTGTCTTGCTACAGATAATCTTATTTCTTCATACTAAAGTCTGCTATCAAGTTGTTAAGCAATCCTGCTACAGCTTTCCTCAAATCTAGTATTATTCAAGTTCAGCTGTACCTGTCTTGCTACAGATAATCTTATTTCTTCATACTAAGGTCTGCTATCAAGTTGTTCAGCAAGCCTGCTACAGCATCCCTCAAAACAAGTATGATTTAAGTTATACTGCACCAGTCTTGCTGCTGATAATTCCAATGTATATGATCTCTTATAATTTGAACTGTTAACAAGAATAACGGATGCTAATGAATTCTGAACCTTGTCAATGCTAATTGAAACAAACCGTTTATTATTTAAAGAAACAGTAACTGTAATTCTGGAACTGAAGTCTTAGTTCCATCTTAAGTAGTTCCATTAAGTGTCTTAATAAAAGATCAAAGTCCTAACAAATCTGCAGTTGTGTTCCAAATCATTTACTGTGAACGTGACATATACACATTGACACACAGATAAACACTGACATTGGCTCACACAGAAGCACACTATGATGCATAGACACACACATATATACATAGATACACAGAGATACACCACTGCCGTATACATACAACCACAGATATACACAGACACACTCATACACTGACATATATGTACAGAGATAAACACACTCATATACTGAGACAAACTGAAACACATTCTGATGTATACACACACACGCAAAAACACATATACACACACTGGCACAGATACAAACATACACATGCTGACACATACACAGATACACAGTAATACATACAGGCACACACATATAGACACACTGACATACACACACATTGACACACAAGTACACACATATCAACACACTGGCATATACATAGAAATACACGCTAAAACATACACACTCATAAACTGACATATACATAGATAGATACACACCCCCACACATCATAATTTCAGCCACCCTCCTATTTACATACCTTTTTATGTGCAGGAGGGTGGCTTTCCAGGGTCTTGCTGACTGTGGCTAATATGGGTGACCTGGCAGAACTGGGACTCTCCTTGTTCTCCTCCTCCTCTATCCCATGCGGTGCTCTGTATGTATCTGGGAGAAAGTGACAGGCTGTCACTTCATCCCATGCTGCTGATACCACAGGGGCCCAGTCATGTTTTTATAGGGCCGCGGCACTGACCGGGCCCTTGTTAGATCCCCTAAGTACGTGGACCTCCCAATGAGCCCCCCAAGCATGCGGGGTCAGGCACAGTTCTGCCACTGCTTCTTTAGCTACGGGTATCCCAAAACAACTGAGTAATATGGAGAGGAAATCACCTGCCATTCAATCACCTCATGGTGTAGAGCCCCTACAGACAAAGATATGTGAATGGTCTCATGCGTGAAGTGGGTAGGCTGTAGGCATCAGCCATCAAGGGATTCGATAGCTACTGGAGAGGCGTGAGGCTGTAAGAGTGCTCCTATGGAAAAGCAGTGTGTACAAACAAGCCTGCAGCCCCAGAATTGAGTAACAACTGGGTATTAACAGATGACTCAGGTTATGAGAGAACAACTGGAACCAATGGTTTGTCATTATAGATCTCTGGGGATACGAAAATACCACCCAAGGTCTGTCGCCAACATGACCTTAGGTGCGGACAATTTGGCCAAAACTTTAAGAGATGACTCTGTTGGCTGCAATACAGACACAAGCCTTTTCTCCTCCTAAAGGCCCTCTCCTTGACAGAGAGTCATGTAAAGTTTAACTGGATTGGCTCCACACTGCCACAGGTCTAAGAACCAAGATGCATTGGTGGAGAGGCATGGGTGGGGATGAAAAGCTTCGTGCCATATTTACAGAAGGCCTCTGCAGGTGTAATGAAAATATACCCCAACACGCAGGATTCGACTCAACAGAAGACAACACAGAGGGGAGATACGTCTACCGGACCTTAGAATGGCCGGACTCTACTTATATGAGAGGAGTACAGAGTCAGGAGCGATCCGAGGTAGGGCACAAAGCGACAGCGTAAACTAGGACTAGCCGGGGTCTGGTACATGGAAAACAGCAAGCCGGCAAACAGAACAGATAAGAATAAAGAGAAAACGTAGTCAGAAACAAAGCCAAGGTCAAGTACGAAGGAACACAACAAGTGCTAAAGGGAACTGAAACAGAAACCACGATAGGGCAAGGAACTAAGGGAAAAAGGTGAGTATAAATACCTTAAATGCTATTTTGATTGGCCCCTGTCACATCCACGCCGCCAAAAGGTAAGTGTATGGGAAGTGTGGCATGACAGGGACCAATGGGAGGCCTTTGCCAATTTAGGCTCCCACTGTCCCTTTAAGAGCGCGCCCGAGACCCGCGGCACGCTCTTAGAGTCAGGCGGGACACGTGACCGCTTCTTACGGTCACTGCCCGCCTTCCTGTTGCAGCCATCGGATGAGCCGCACGCGGCTCGTGTAGCAGCAGGGCCGCGCGTGGCTTGAACAAAGGACCCCGGCCGGCCCCTGGAAAGGGTAAGTACCGCTACAGTACCCCCCTGAGGACACGCCCTCCGGTGAAGAGGGCCAGGGCTGGCAGGAAAACGAGAATGGAAAGAACGCACAAGGCGAGGAGCATGAACAGCGTCAGCGGAAATCCAACTGTGCTCCTCAGGCCCATAGCCCTTCCAATGCACCAGGTACTGAAGACGACCTCTAAGGAAATGAGAGTCAAGAACGGCAGAAACTTCAAACTCCTCATGACCCTCCACAGAGACAGGAGGGGGAGGAGGAGTATGCCGGGTATAGCGGTTGCATACGTAAGGCTTCAACAACGAAGTGTGAAATACATTAGGAATACGCAGATTCTTAGGAAGACCCAAGGCATACGAAACAGGATTAACTTTATGCAAAACACGATAAGGACCAATAAAGCGGGGAGCCAATTTCATAGAAGACACCTGGAGGCGAATATTTGGCGTGGAAAGCAAAACCCTGTCCCCCACGACATAAGAAGGAGCCGCCCTGCGATGCTTGTCAGCCTGTACCTTCTGGCGAGCAGCGGAATCCACCAAAGAACACTGAACCTGCTCCCAAGTATTACACAAACCAGCCAAATGCTCATCCAGAACTGGCATGCCCTGTGAGGAGAAAGCAGCCGGAAGAACAACGGGGTGCTGGCCATAGACAACGTAAAAAGGACTTTTGCCGGAAGAATCATGAGTAGCGTTATTCCGAGCAAACTCAGCCCAAGGAAGAAGGTCAGCCCAATTGTTCTGATGGTGGGATACGAAACAACGAAGGTACTGCTCCAGAGATTGATTGGCACGTTCAGCAGCTCCATTAGACTGGGGGTGGTAAGCGGAAGAAAATGAGTGGGCAATACCCATTTCCGAACAAAAGGCTTTCCAGAACCTGGAAATAAATTGGCTACCCCTATCGGACACAATAGATACGGGAATGCCATGCAACCGAAACACTTCTTTAGCGAAGATAAGTGCCAGTTCCCTAGACGTGGGCAGCTTGCGAAGAGACACAAAGTGAGCCATCTTAGAAAACTGATCTACTATCATTAGGATAACTGTGTTACCATTCGAAGGGGGTAATTCAACAATAAAATCCAAGGACAGGTTAGACCAAGGTCTCTCGGGAACGGGTAACGGATGCAACAGCCCACAAGGAACTCTACGAGAAGATTTTATACAGGCACAAGTAGTACAAGCACCTATATCTAACCATCTTGTTAGTGAGGGTGTTATTCGATGACTAAGGGAAACTGCCTGGCCCTAGCGGCCATTTTAAGTAAATCACATAAAACAATAAATGCTGATTGAGAGCTATATGGAGTAAATAGACATTTTACTACTTTAAAGATATCAGGATGGGGGCGGAGCCTGACCGGGATCCAAGATGGCCGCATAAGCTGACAGCTCCCGAGACCCAGGCACATCAAAGCCACATTACAGCACGCTGACAATACAGCAGACCCCAACGAACTACCCACTCACTCACCGGGTAACCCGCAGCAATGGGCGGCAACCGCAAACACCGAGAATCACAGCCGTCGGTGGCATCTCACTTTCGCGCGCAGGGAGACCCAGCGCCATCTTACCCACGTGGACATGACGGCTCCGACTCGGAGCAAAGCGAGGTCTCAGCCCCGGAATCAGCACCGCTGACGAAAACGGACCTCCAACGACTGCTTAAAGAGGCAGCAACAGATATAAAAAAACACATGGCAGCAGAATTGGAGAAACAGCTCCAGGGCATAAAGGCAGACATCACAGAACTGGGGGAACGGACAGGGCAAGTGGAGCAAAAGGTAGATGACATTATGGACACGGTAGCCACTCAGGCAGATACCATCTCAACCCTGCAAACACGCATAGAAACACTGGAAAATGGATTGGAAAACCTCAGCAACAGACCCAGAAGAAATAACATCAGGATCAGAGGCCTCCTTGAAACAGTCACAGGAGAGATACTACACTCCACACTGCAAGAGGTATTTCTGACCCTCCTACCTGACAAAACCCCACAAGAGCTGACCATGGACAGAGCCCACAGAGCCCTGAAGCCCCCCAGCCAAGACCACACAGCCCCCAGAGACGTAATAGTGAGGCTTCACTACTATGCCATCAAAGAAGCACTCATGGAGGCGACCAGAAAAAGCCCGCCAAAATTAGATGCCACCGCGCTGGCATTCTACCAGGACTTATCACCCACCACACTAGCCAAGCGGCGAGAGCTGAAACCTCTCACAACGGCACTAACCCAGGCAGGAATTGCCTACAGATGGGGTCACCCTTTCAAACTCCTCGTCCGCAGAGACAACACGACCCATATCCTCACAGGCCCCACCAAACAGCAAGCATTTGCCTCCAAAATAGGCCTGCATCTACCAACGACGAGACCAGCAACCACCATCACCACTACACAGAGAAGGCCCCCACTACTACAACCACTGTGGGAAAAGCCGCTACCGCAGAGAAACCGTCAAGCAGGGAACTACCCACAGACAACGTCGAAAACCAAAACAAGAGTGACATGACTCCACCGCACCAACCCTGAACCCTGACACCCCGGGAGCAGACCATCACGGCTCTCCGGCACGAAAGTCTACATGAAACGCAACTGCACTAGAGACTGCGCCTATATCAAGAAATTTAACATATCCTTTACACCAAAGAAAATGTTCACAGATGTTAAAAATGTTTACCTGTTTATTTGTATGCAAGTTACCTGCAAGTGAGTTATATGATTATGTACTTCACATACTAGACTATGGGGAAATACACCCACTACTAAGGGGACCAGACAGCAGGGAGATGGGGAGAGGGGGGGACAACAAACCAGCACTGCTGGCAAAACCAGGGGACGACGGGAGAAGGGAGGAAACTATCGGGGTAAGGCTGGGACTAAAGGGACAATCCACACTGACCCACCCGCCCCCCTGACGACTAACCACAAACCACACCACCGGAACAGCAAGGAGGGCAAGGGCAGGGGGATAGCCAGAGAACAAGCACTGGAGAAACAGGACCACCCTACCGACACTAGGCAACCACACTATATACCCCCCCCAGACGGATACCCCATCCCACGGGAACCACCAACCCCCCCCAGACGGAACAGCAGCCAGCTGAACCACAGACGTCATCCCCACCCCCAACGCACTGCCACTCAGTGGAAATTACCACACACCTGGAACGGGACGCACCTCAGGACTAACCCTCATCACGCCCCACGATAACACACCGAAAACATCGTTAGATTCAAACCTGGCACAGACACTAAGTCCAGGAAGTTGTAAATATGTTAAATTTTATTTTTATTTGTACCCACAGTTCACCCCCGAAGAGTACCATGGCGGGACCAGAGACCCTAAAACCACATCCAAATCGGAAAGACACCTAACGCAGAAACCCCAAGTACCACTCCACAACACGAAGGGCAGGACCAACGGGCAACCGGCACTGAAAACACTCGCAATCGCACCGCAATACCCCTCACACCACAATGCCAGATAAGGTAACATACATATCAATTAACTGCAAGGGGCTAAACCATCCCTCAAAACGCCACCAGGTCATGCGCTGGGCCAATAGGTCGGGGGCAGACGTGGTTTTTCTCCAAGAAACACACTACGTTAACTCACGCCCATTGTTTCTCCTAAGTTGACACTACCAAACCTGCCATCTTGCCAACTCAAACACAGGTAAACATAATGGGGTTGCAATTTTACTGAAAAAACACTGCCCCATACCCCAAGGATATCCACAAAGACCCACAAGGACGATACATAACGGTAACAGGCACAATTGGGCCCACGAAAATAGCACTGACCTCCATCTACGCACCGACGGTCCCAGACCCGCAATTTTGGGGCAAACAATCCAAGCCCACTTCAGTCAACACCCGGGACACCAACATATAATAGGGGGTGACTTCAATGCCACCATTTCCCCACCCATCGACAGACAACGATACACCCCCCCCCCCCACACACACACTCAGCAACCCCCCCAACCCTCCAGATCGGATAAAATGTTGGCCAACTTCATAACCCAAACGGGCCTCATAGACATATGGAGAATACAACACCCAACAGACCGAGACTACACGTTCTACTCACACCCCCACCACACTTACTCCCGCATTGACCTCTTCCTCATCTCACCATCCCTACTTCGCCACGTCACAAACACCGCAATAGGCAACATCACCTGGTCAGACCACGCAGACATCACACTACAACTTAAACCACCACAAATCTCAAGACCTTGGACCTGGAGACTCAACCCCATCCTACTCCACGACCCCCAAATAATCACCCAACTGAAGACAGAACTCACCCACTACTTCGACACTAACAAATACTCGGTGCAATCACACGCGATACTTTGGGCAGCCCACAAACCAGTGCTCAGAGGATCTCTCATCAGCATCGCCACGGCACACAAAAAGAAACACATAACCCACATAACATCCCTACTAGACCAAATCAGACAACTCGAAGCGCAACATAAACTAACCCCCACGCAGGACCTCACGAAGCAACTACAACACCAGTGCCAGGCCCTTAAACAAGCCATGGCGAAAGACGCAACCAAAGCTTTACAATGGACGAAACAAACGTTCTATGAAAAATCAAACAAAGCAGACACACTACTGGCCCGAAGACTACGCAAACGCCAGCAAGCAAAGCAAATCACTACCATCCATACACCCACTGGCCAACCCACCGAAATCCCTAGCAAAATCACAGAGATCTTCCAAAAGTACTTCACTGACCTATACGACCACTCCCCACAACACCGCCAAGAAGGCAGCCCCCTACACGACAAGATACAAACCTTTCTAACAAAGGCCCACCTACCAACACTCACAATGGAGGCCCAATCACGCCTCTCGACAGAAATCGCAGAGGAAGAGGTGCGGAGCGTCATAGGTACCACAAAACCCAATAAAAGCCCGGGCCCAGACGGCTACTCGGGCATCTACTATAAAACATTCACAGACAATTTGCTCCCTTACATGACGAAACTATATAACTCGCTCATGTCTGGCGACCCGATGCCCGAGGACATGCTGGAGGCAAACATATGCCTAATACCCAAACCCGGAAAACCACACACAGAACCAGGCCACTATAGACCCATCTCCCTACTGAATGTAGATATTAAATTGTTTACCAAAATCCTCGCCAACAGACTGCTCCCCTACATCCCAGCGACAATCCACCCCGACCAAGTCGGGTTCGTCCCAGCAAGACAGGCAAGCGACAACACCAGACGGACCTTAGACCTCATTTGGGTAGCCAACCACTGAACCATCCCCACCCTCCTACTATCCCTTGACGCCGAGAAGGCATTTGACAGACTACTATGGCCCTTCCTATTTGCCACCTTAGAGAAACTCCAATTTCCCACACCATTCATAACAGCCCTCAAAACAATCTACTCCACCCCAAAAGCAAAACTACTCATTCCAAACGCACAACCCCCCCACTTCCCTATACGCAACGGTACGAGGCAGGGATGCCCACTGTCCCCGATCCTCTTTGCCCTCTCACTGGAACCACTTTTACACCTTATACGCACCACCGCCACAATCAAAGGCATCGCAGTACGCTCCCAAACCTACAAGGTAGCTGCATACGCTGATGACCTGCTCCTAACACTAACCGAACCCCTCTCCTCCCTCCCGCCACTCCTACAAATGGTGGAAGAGTACTCAGCGGCCTCGGGATACAAACTAAACTTAGACAAGACTGAGGCACTCCTCATCAATATTGACCAAGACACAAAGACGACACTGCAGGAAAAATACTCCTTTCGCTACAACACATCCCACATCCCATACCTAGGAATACAGCTACCAGCAGCACTACACCGCACATATTCCCTAAACTATACCCCAATGATACAGAAAGCAACAGAAGACCTTAACCGATGGCAAGACCTATCCCTATCGTGGCTAGGACGCATAGCATCAGTAAAGATGAATCTCCTACCCCGCTTCCTCTACCTATTCCAAACCCTCCCCATCCCGCTCCCCACAGCAGACATAAAATATGTCCAAAAACTAATAGACAACTTTATTTGGGCCAAAAAAAGACCCAGAATCAAAAGGACCACTATGTACATCCCCAACAGAACAGGCGGGCTGGGTCTACCCCACTTCCAAAACTACTACTACGCCGCACAACTCACACAAATCCAAAATTGGCATATCCCACAAGGGATCAAAAGATGGGCGGACCTAGAACATGACCTATTCGGACACGACCTCCCATCCCTCTACATATGGGTTCTAAAGAAATCACGCCACACACCTCCACCACTACCCCCATCAATCACCAACTCAATAGACGTATGGGATAAAACCACCAAATTTCCCATCATAAACAACCCGACCCCACTGACACCTATACTACGCAACAGGGCATTCCCACCAGGGTTAACACCCAAAGACTTTGCACACTACGAACAAAACGACCTGTTCCGACTGCATCACTTCTATACGGGAACTCGACTGACCCCATACAACGAACTCCCAAACACGCAGGCAACATACAACACCCATGACTTCTTTCGCTACTTACAACTGCGAAGCTTCCTAGAACAACCTGACAACGCCAAAGCAGCCACAACCACACTCACACGGTTTGAGAGAACATGCATACGTAACCCTCTTCACAAAGGTCAAATCACGGAAAACTACACAGTCCTCATCAGGCCCAGACTGGCCATTGGGCATACCGGGCAAATGCCCGGTGGGCCGCGATGGCCGTGTGGCCGAGGCCGGCAGGGGAGATCATAGGATCTCCCCGGCCGGCCGCTGCAGGGCCAGCGCTATCCAAGCGCCGGCCCTGCTGTGTGTCTCCATGGGCCGGTGGGGAGATCAAAGATCTCTCTCACAGGCCCACAGGCACTGTTAAGGCCGCTGGCTGGGGAGTGTGTGAGGGAGGAGAGGACCGGCGGAGCTCTATCCAGCAGCTCCGCCGGCTCCTCTCGCGAGGTCTGAGCGTTGCCGCGGCAATGCTCAGATCTCGCGAGAGTGAACTCTAGCCGGCAGGGGCTAGAGTTCACTCTCACCACTGGACCACCAGGGAAGGATGGCAGCATGGCACCCCACCCACAGGCAGAACAGATCTCCCCCCTCCCAGGATAAAGGTAAGAAGGGAGGGGGGGGATATAACTTTTTTTTTTTTAAATTATTAATAAAAAAAATACTTAAATTTAAATAAAAAAATCACACTAACAGCCCCATCACACACACACATCACCCCCAGCCACACACACATCACCCCAGCCACACACACATCACCCCCAGCCACACACACAGCACCCCCCCACACACACAGCACCCCCACACACACACAGCACCACATGTGTGTCTGGGGGTGCTGTGTGTGTCTGGGGGTGCTGTGTGTGTGTGAGGGGGCTGTTAGTGTGATTTTTTTTATTTAATAAAAAAAAGACTTACATTTAAATAAAAAAATTACACATCACCCCCAGCCACACACACAACACCCCCAGCCACACACACAACACCCCCAGCCACACACACAACACCCCCAGCCACACACAGCACCCCCAGACACACACACGTCACCCCCAGACACACACACAGCACCCCCAGACACACACACAGCACCCCCAGACACACACAGCACCCCGACACAAACACAGCACCCCCAGACACACACAGCACCCCCAGACACACACACACACATCACCCCCAGACACACACACATCACTCCCAGACACACACACATATCACCCCCAGACACACACACATGTCACCCCCAGACACACACATGTCACCCCCAGACACACACACGTCACCCCCAGACACACACACGTCACCCCCAGACACACACACGTCACCCCCAGACACACACACACATCACCCCCAGACACACACACACACACACATCACCCCCAGACACACACTCGTCACCCCCAGACACACACACGTCACCCCCAGACACACACACACATCACCCCCAGACACACACACACATCACCCCCAGACACACACACACACACACACATCACCCCCAGACACACACACACACATCACCCCCGGACACACACACACATCACTCCAGACACACACACACATCACCCCCAGACACACACACACATCACCCCCAGACACACACACACATCACCCCCAGACACACACACACATCACTCCCAGACACACACACACAACACCCCCAGCCACACACACAACACCCCCAGCCACACACAACACCCCCAGCCACACACAGCACCCCCAGACACACACACGTCACCCCCAGACACACACACAGCACCCCCAGACACACACAGCACCCCGACACAAACACAGCACCCCCAGACACACACAGCACCCCCAGACACACACACACACATCACCCCCAGACACACACACATATCACCCCCAGACACACACACATATCACCCCCAGACACACACACGTCACCCCCAGACACACACGTCACCCCCAGACACACACGTCACCCCCAGACACACACAGCACCCCCAGACACACACACAGCACCCCCAGACACACACACAGCACCCCCAGACACACACACAGCACCCCCAGACACAAACACAGCACCCCCAGACACACACAGCACCCCCAGACACACACAGCACCCCCAGACACACACACACACATCACCCCCAGACACACATCACCCCCAGACACACACACATATCACCCCCAGACACACACACATATCACCCCCAGACACACACACACACACGTCACCCCCAGACACACACACACGTCACCCCCAGACACACACACACGTCATCCCCAGACACACACACACATCACCCCCAGACACACACACACACACACATCACCCCAGACGCACACACGTCACCCCCAGACGCACACACGTCACCCCCAGACGCACACACGTCACCCCCAGACGCACACACGTCACCCCCAGACACACACACACACATCACCCCAGACACACACACACACATCACCCCCAGACACACACACAGCACCCCCAGACACACACAGCACCCCCAGACACACACAGCACCCCCAGACACACACAGCACCCCGACACAAACACAGCACCCCCAGACACACACACACAGCACCCCCAGACACACACACACATCACCCCCAGACACACATCACCCCCAGACACACACACATATCACCCCCAGACACACACACACACACGTCACCCCCAGACACACACACGTCATCCCCAGACACACACACACATCACCCCCAGACACACACACACACACACATCACCCCCAGACACACACACGTCACCCCCAGACGCACACACGTCACCCCCAGACGCACACACGTCACCCCCAGACACACACACACGTCACCCCCAGACACACACACACGTCACCCCCAGACACACACACACACACACACACATCACCCCCAGACACACACACACACACATCACCCCAGACACACACACACACATCACCCCAGACACACACACACACATCACCCCCAGACACACACACACACACAAACACACACATCACCCCCAGACACACACACACATCACCCCCAGACACACACACACAGCACCCCCAGACACACACACACAGCACCCTCAGACACACACACACACACAGCACCCTCAGACACACACACACAGCACCCTCAGACACACACAGCACCCCCAGACACACACAGCACCCCCAGACACACACAGCACCCCGACACAAACACAGCACCCCCAGACACACACACACAGCACCCCCAGACACACACACACATCACCCCCAGACACACATCACCCCCAGACACACACATATATCACCCCCAGACACACACACACACACGTCACCCCCAGACACACACACGTCATCCCCAGACACACACACACATCACCCCCAGACACACACACACACACACATCACCCCCAGACACACACACGTCACCCCCAGACGCACACACGTCACCCCCAGACGCACACACGTCACCCCCAGACACACACACACGTCACCCCCAGACACACACACACGTCACCCCCAGACACACACACACACACACACATCACCCCCAGACACACACACACACACATCACCCCAGACACACACACACACATCACCCCAGACACACACACACACATCACCCCCAGACACACACACACACACAAACACACACATCACCCCCAGACACACACACACATCACCCCCAGACACACACACACAGCACCCCCAGACACACACACACAGCACCCTCAGACACACACACACACACAGCACCCTCAGACACACACACACAGCACCCTCAGACACACACACACAGCACCCCCAGACACACACACTACATTCCTTGTCAGCAAACACATACAACATTCTCTAAACATACCCTCTCTACAACCCCTACACACACTACGTCACCTATACTCACACACTACAGCACGTATGCACACACTCGCTACATCCCCTATAACACTATGCTCCCTATACACACATATTACACCACAAACACAAATTAAATTGGCCTATTTACACAATACCACACTCTACACACATGCAATCCCACATGCACCATACACTTTCCTGGCCCTTTTGTCCTCTGGTATCTCACCTGTGGAGACACCAGAGACAATTTAAAAGCAAACACAGCGCAAGCATGTTATTAAATTTGCTTGCGCTGCGCAGAACAAATACAGGGCCTTTTTCTAATGCCAGAGCTCTTCAGCGGGGCTCTGTGTATTGAACCAACATGCTCACTTTGAGAGGGGGCGTGATTGTCATTAGTGATGACAACACACAACCTCTCTGGCCCCGCCCCCTTCTTAGGGGGCCGCTCTGATTGAAAAATGCCCGGGCCTAATTTTTTTCCCAGTCCGGCCCTGCTCCTCATCACAAACCAACCCACGGGAGCACTAGCCTATGTGGCGGCTTGGGAGAGGGACCTGGGGCCCCCAGACGACCCTACCGACTGGCAGGACATCTGGGAGGCAACAGCCTCAATATCCATATGCGTCAACCATAAAGAGCAGGCGTATAAAACACTGCTCCGATGGTACCTAACCCCAGTACGGCTATACCACATGGGAAAGGCAGACACGGACCTATGCTGGAAAAATTGCGGACAGAGAGGTACATACTTACACGCATGGTGGCTCTGCCCTAAACTGACCCCACTGTGGGCAGAAGTGGCCTCCCTAGTCTCAACACTCCTCCAGACTAACATACCACTAGACCCCTGGACATGGCTCCTTTCCAGACCACGAGAGGACCTGACCAGAGCCCAAAACAAAATGACAAATAGGATAGCCCTGGCAACCAGACGGGCAATAGCTGAAGTATGGGGAACACCAAACACCCCCACACTACAAACAATCATACGCAAAAACCAAAGAAGCCATACACATGGACAGGCTATCAGCCATAATACACGAGACCTCCAAGCACTTCAACAAAATATGGGACCCCTGGCTATCCGAACCCCACCTACAATAAAGGCCCACGGACAGCCACCACATCACCAATCAGGCCCAACACTCCAACAAAGTAGCCAAAACACCAATACGCTGAAACCCAACAAGCACAGCACAACTCCAACCCGATATATCGGACATCCAAGGGATTCTCGAGACCGACCCCCGCCATGGTACTCTACCTCTGTACATAGATCCTCAACCCCCGCCCCAACCGACCACCCAGACCCACGGAAACCCACCACCAAGCAACGACAAAACAAACTAGCCAGAAAAGAGGGTAACCCACCCTACTTAACTAACCATTACTGAGTAACATCGCTCACCTCAAACAGCCACCAACACAGGTACGGGCAGACGAACCGCATGAAAAGAGAGAGACCAAAATTAGGTCACTGTAACCCACACAACCGCACAGCAAACTCTAAGCTATCAGACCACGCTAGGTACTCATAGCGCTCTTGCAAAACCCATCGAAATTGAATTTTGAATGTGAAACTACCGCATACCTGTACCATTGTGGCTGTACCACCCCTACCCTATTTCTTTTCTGTACCCCAACGTTTCTTCTCTCAATGAAAACCAACAAATAAAGAATGTTTTAAAAAAAAAAAAAGATATCAGGATATTATTTCATTTCCACAACAGTCCCCCCTTAAAATGGCTATTTACTAAACAGACGACTACAACTATCCCTAATTTATCCCTACTTGGCTGCAGCACATCTGTCTGAACAGGCCTCGAAACGCTTCACTCCGTGGGTATCCCAAAGTGGCTAACCCACTACTTCTCCCACGAGAGACTTCTGCCCGAAGAGACAGACGCTATCCCTACACAATCCCTATAGGAAAGCAGTTGTCTGTTTAAATTGGTGAGACTGTAGGGGTGTGTGTGGTGTGTCATATTCTGTATCGTCAATGTCCTGATGTAGAAATGTAGGAGTTACATTATCAATGGTCTGTCCTACCGTCTTCTGTAGGTATCTCTGTATACAGGGCAATATGCAGCATGTCAGGAAGAGGAAGATGATTGTCACCGTGAGGACAGCTATCCCTACCTGGAACAGGGTCTTCTGCCACCCTTTCATCCATCCAAACCATCTATCCCATGTATTGGGGACCCCAGAATTCCTTTGTAATTCATCGGCGAGGTTGTCTAATTTTTCTATTGCCATAGTCACTTTCCCATTAGGCCCAGTATTGTCAGGAATAAAGGTACAACAGGTCATAGTGTCGGGGAGAATTTTACATACTCCACCCTTTTCAGCAAGAATCATATCTAAGGCCATTCTATTTTGAAATGTCATTTGGGAGGTAGCTTGTAATTGTTCCGCTAAGCCCTGTAGGGCATCTCTGGTATAATTAACAAACCGTTGTTGGTTATAATAAATATAGTTTATCCAGTTAACGTTTTTGTTGGCAGTGATCAGTGGCACAAGGGATTCAAATCCTGCCGCTACCTCATTTCTCGCTTTGAACTCATTAGGCACCCCCTTGGCACCCCTATGGCATCAATATAAATATGTGGGTCGAAACTTCCACGAAGGGGTGTTTCTCGTTTAACTCAGAAATAGGTGTGTGGGGAGTCTAGTGGACCTTGGTGTTCGTCTGAAATAATGTGAATGGGCATTATAGCCTTGGTCAGGGTACACTCTCCCCACCATAGGCCAGCTAGTTGGGATCTTAGTTGCATGTCGCCACATAGCCAATAAATATCTCCCACTGATTTCATATGATTCATCAGTAATGTCATAGGTGGATCATGGTAAAAAGCACAATAGCCAGATGGGAATTTCCCCAAGAACTTACCAGTGTTTTTATGCATTGTATAACAGGTGTAATTACCTGGGTACACTGTAACTCCATCGGGTGGTCTAACACTCCCTTGGGTAATGGAATCTACCTTTTCCAAGATTCACAGGTAGATGAATTAGTGGATGTCTGTACGTAAAGGCTCAGAAAACATAACTCTACCTCGGGGGGCAGGTTAAGGGGTACAGTTCCTAAGTGAGGCCTAGCCCCACCACATACATAACAGTTAGTCTTGTTATGTGAATTAGCATTATATCTCATCCATTCTAGCCACAGGTTGGTGTCTGAAAACCCGGTTTATACCGCCATCGTGTCTTCAAAGGTGGGATTGGCGATAGCAACCATGTCTTTTAGGGTCTTGATGTGGGGCTTCAGTGGATTAACAGTCATGTGGGTGGTACCTACCCAGTCAGGTGACGTGAGCATGTCTTGTAAGTAAAAGGTTCCCAACTGATTATGTGAGCCATCTCCCTTCCAATACATACCCATCACATACTCCCCCGCATCCCCTGGACTGGGGTGCTCTATGTTTAAAGTAAGTTTCATAGGGGTCGACCCAGCGGGTTTACACAGTGTCATTCTATGTAACAATGGTTTTCAATTTCTGTCGACCCTGTCTAGGGCACATTGGGGCTTATAGCCCCATGGCCTGCCAGTGTTCCATGCAGCCGCCTTCCAGGAGCTACAATGATGCCCCCAGCGGCCTCCCGTTACACAGATATATGGGTCTTTCTTACTAGGTATGTCTTTGTATATGGCAGAATGTTGTGTCTGTGAGAAAGTACAAGAAACAATATCACAATAATCAAAAGTAAAAGTAGCCACGTGAGTATTTGATGAATTATACCAAAATGTGGTGATAGCAACTTGTTGGGCCTTTGTCAGGCCTAGCAGCAAAAATAGACACAGGAAGCTCATGATTTAGCGGAGATAGCTTCCTCTGGATTGGGTACTTTCTTGCAATGTGAAGCGTGTATCCAAGAACTCTTCCCGGCCAGCTTTACTGAGGTAGCGGTTGTTAGCAATACTTGGTACGGACCATCGAATCTTGGCTCGAGGGTGTGTTTTCTTAGAAATTTCTTGACCATAACCCAGTCACCAGGAAGTAATTTGTGTGTGCCTGTATTTGAATCTGGATCTGGAATAGAAGAAAATACTTGGGCATGGATTTTGGTCAAGGCATTGGAGAGAGCAGTAACATAATCTACCAAAGCGTCTGACTGGATTTGAAGTTGTTGGGGAAAGTAACAACCTAACCTAGGTGCTGTACCAAATAGGATCTCGTAAGGGGACAGACTGTGCTTCCCCCTAGGGGTGTATCGTACGCTGAACAGTGCTAAAGGAAGACTCTCAGGCCAGGGCATGTTAGTTTCTTGGGACATTTTAAGCATTCTGGCCTTCAGTGTGCCATTCATGCGTTCTGCCTTACCGCTACTCTGTGGGTGATATGGTGTATGAAAGGCAAGGGTCACCCCCAGTGCTGTCCAGACCTCCCTGGTCAATGCAGTGAAGGACGTTCCTTGGTCACTTTCGATCACTTCAGGTACTCCATACCGGCAAACTATTTCCGTGAGAAGATGCTTGGCTGTAGTCTTTGCTGTAAGGTTGGCAACTGGAAAGGCTTCTGGCCAACCCGAGAACATATCCACTATGACCAGGGCATACTCATACCGTCCGCTCTTTGGCATTTGGATATGGTCAATTTGAATCCTTTGGAAGGGGTACAGTGGCTTAGCCAGGTGATTAGGATCAGCCTTGATAACCTTCCCGGGGTTACATTTTGCGCAAATTGTGCAGGATCTGCAATAGTTCTGTGTCAGGGTAGTGATACCGGGTGCTTTGAAGTATTTGTCAATTAAAGAATTCATCAGGTGCTTGGACAGATGAGCTGGTCCGTGGGCCCATTGAACAACGGCTGGATACATAACTTTAGGTAAACAAAACTTTAGGTTAAAAGTATAGACATCATTTCGGAGGATCGCCCCTTTGTCCTTCCAGCTCTGCTTTTCTTGGGGGGTTGCTGCAGCTTGTTGTTCTCTAAGAAGTCTAAGATCCATAGGTAGAGTCTGCATAGTGTAAAGGGGGGTCTCTGTAGAGGCCACTCTTCTGTCCACTTCCCATTTTTGTCGTGCTGCTTCTTTGGCAGCCTGGTCTGCCAGATGATTGCCCTGGGCTTCTGTTGAATTCAACCGGCCATGTGCTTTCACTTTCAATATAGCCACTTCCTTAGGCAGTAATAGGGCATCCAATAGTTCCTCAATGGCTATCCCATGCTTCACCGGGGTGCCAATGGCTGTGAGGAAGCCCCTAGTTTTCCAGATGAGACCAAAGTCATGCGCTACGCCCAGGGCGTATCATGAATCGGTATATATATTGACACGTGTACCTTCTGACAGTTTACAGGCCGCAGTGAGCGCTGTTAGTTCGGCCTCTTGAGCTGATTTCGATGGTGGGAGTGCAGCAGCCTGTAGTATTTGGTTTTATGTAGTGACTGCATACCCGGTATGGTATTGTCCAAGTTCATCAGCAAATCGAGAGCCATCCACAAATAGTGTGCAATCTGGATTTGGTAAGGCGGTTTCATGCACCGTTGGTAAGTGAGTGGTTTCCATCTTCATCTGTTCGAAGCAATCATGAGGGGCCTCTGGATCTTGTCCGGTGGGAGGGGAATCTTCACATATTTCAGTGTGATACCGAGGATAGCAGACTGTATTGCAATTAATTATTCTTTTATTAACTCCCGTCAATGTGAGTCGATCTTGTGTTGCAGTGCTCCAGGATTTGGCCAGTGGGCCCAAGTCTTCCCATGCGAGTTCTGGAGATTTGGTGAATGAAACGTGAGGGACAGCCACATCCCAGTGATGATAGAGGTGTGCTGTCTCCATTGGCAAATGAACCAGTGAGACCATGTTGCCTTTGGGGTCCCATAACAAATCTGTCAGTGTAATACGTATTTCCACTAAGTGGAATAATTCTTCCTCATAGTGTGGATCATTGAACTGGGGTATCTTTGAACCACAATGTACAGTGTAATAGGTTCTCGGGTTGTTCATCATGTGGGACTGCAGGTATAGGTACTTGGAATTTGGTCCGGGTTGATATCTAAGCTGTACCAGTAATGTGGTACTCCCCCCTTGGGAAGTGGCAGAAGAGTGGCTGGATTCAGGGTATAACATCGCTGGAGGGTAACATTATCAGGCAGCAGAAGGGAAGTCTGTAGACGGAGATGGCGTTGTGAGGAAAGATGTTTGGGCTGTACTTGTTGTAAGATGGCAGAAATGTCATGTGGAGCCAGGACAGTCAGAGGATGGCCAAGGACTAAGTCATTGGTCTTGTCCAGTAATGCGCTGGCAGCAAACACGGCACGCAGACAGGAGGGACTACCACGGGCAACGGGGTCGAGCATGCACGAAAAATAGCCAATTGGTCTCTGACGTGTGCCGTGAGTCTGGGTAAGGACTCCTGATGCATGTCCCATTTTTTCAGAAACAAACAATTTAAATGGCAACTGGTAGTTAGGAAGTCCCAGGGCAGGAGAGGAAGAAATAGCTTTCTGTAGAGTTGAAAAACAAGCAACCGCCTGTGGTGTAAGAGAGAATGGTTCATCCTTCAAGGCATCATATAATGGTTGCATGAGTTGAGAAGCTTCAGGTATCCAGGACCTGCAGTACGTGATCAGGCCCAAGAAGGCATGTAGAGACTGGTGAGTAGATGGCAGTGGCAAATTCAGAACAGCAAGGATTCTGTTTCTGGTAAGATGACGGGTGCCATGGGAAAGACAATGTCCCAAGAAGACCACTGAGGGCCGGCACCATTGTAACTTTGACTTAGAAGCCTTGCAACCTTCGTCAGCCAGGAAACACAAAAGATCTTCAGACTCTCGTTCAGCGGTAGAAAGGTCATCCGCACAAAGGAGCAGGTCATCAACATATTGAAGCAAAACTACGTCAGTATGTGTCTTTTGCCATGGTTCCAAAACAGTGGACATGGCCTTTGCAAATTGAGTGGGGGAATTCTGTGCCCCTTGTGGCATAACCGTCCATGTGTATTGTTGACGGTCATGGGTGAAGGCAAACAGATGTTGGCAGGATGGATCCAGTGGTACGCTGAAAAAGGCGTTGGCAAGATCAACCACTGTGAAGAATCTAGCTGTAGCTGGAACTTGTGAAAGTAAGGTATGAGGATTAGGAACGACAGCAGTGTCGCGGACAGTAACATCATTGACAGCTCGGAGATCTTGGACCATGCGGTACAGGTCTGGTTGGCCCTTCCCTGTCTTCTTCTTAACAGGGAATAGGGGAGTATTACACTGGGATACACACTTTATGAGAGCACATTTTGCTAGGAGGCGATCAACTTGTTTAGAGATGGCAAGTGCTTGCGCATGTTTCAGTGGGTACTGTGGTCTTCGTGGAGGGGCTGCTCCTGGTAAGAGGGTGACAATCACTGGTGGGACTCGCAGGCGGCCTATGTCATCAGGGCCTGTAGACCAAAGTTTAGTGGGAATTCTGTCCAGAGCACTGGGGGTATCCGTGACCCTTGTTTCATCTTTGGGGGACGTGAGGTGTATAAGTAGGGGTAGGGAACATAAAACAGATGTGTCTTTACGTGATAGGGGTGTGAGTAATTGTACCTGACCATCTGCAGTGAAGGTAATAGAAGCTTGTAAGCGGGACAACATGTCAGCACCTAAGAGGTTAATGGGGCAGGTGGAGGAAACGACAAATCGTGAGAGGATATCAGAGCCTACGCGTAGGAGCTTGGTTAAAGGGTTGCTGCGGGGAGTACCATCGACACCTACACAGGAAACATCAAGATCTGATAAACAAGATGGATCTGGCAGGTCTTGTTCTCTAAGAACACTGCGGGCTGCACCTGTGTCAACTAAAAAGGTGGTAGGATGTCCCTCAATGGGGAGGACGACTGTAGCAAGTGCCCCCCCCTTTCCCCTGTAGACACTGCCATGGCAGGGGTACTGGACACAGGCTTGCCGGCTACCTATTGTAGTAAATCCAAATGGGCTTGGTCAGGACCAGTGTAATGTCGTGTGGAGGTTGACGGTAGACTAATCTGGGAGACTGGGCGAGCTGCACGAATCTGCCTAGGGGCAGAACGAGCGTCCTGAGATTCACCGCCACCAAACCCATCAGCAGGAGCTGGTGGGGGTGGTGGTGGGGCTGGGGAATATTCAGGAGGAGGAGGATAATATAGGCTGGTGGGGGTGGCGGCGGGAAATACCTGGGGGAAGAATATTCAAAAACAGCGGCAGCAGGATTTGAGAATCGTGGGGATGGCTGTCTGATGTCTCTGTAGCTAGGGCATTCCCTCCTGTAATGACCAACCTGGTGACAATGAAAACAAATCCTTGGTCCAGTTGGGGTTCTAACCTGTGTGTACTGGGTGGTAGTTTGTGTTGGTTGCATAGGGTACACCTGGGGAACAGAAGTGGGCATAGGAGTTGGAGCGGGGGTAGTAAGCATCAGGGGGCTATTCCTCCTCTGTGTGGGCTGTAAAACAGACTCCAACCCTTTAGCAACCAACAAAAGAGTATCCAGGGGAATAATTCTATACTCGGGACGTGCAAGTATCAAACCTTTACGAATGTGTTCTTTGAGACCGGCCACAAAAGCAGCGGATAACATCTGTGTGTGTGCTTTATTATAAACACTAAAGCCAAGGTCAGAAAATGTTTGGGTCAGACGTGAATGATACTTTTCTACTGACTCAATCTTGTCTTGGACAATATCATTTATGCAAGTGGCCTGGTCAGCCAGTTTATCTTGGGCCCAGGCCCGTAGTTGTTCACAAAAGGTAATTCCGGACTGAAATGCCGTGTCTGTAGTAAGGGGAGCATCATTGAAACTCCTTGCCATGATTGGCCAATATGCATCACCGGCCTTAATTTCACAAAGGCTATATAGATCCCGCCAGGCAGCGGAATATGTCTTGCGTATCTGAGCCACCCTTCGGAAGAATGGCATGGGGACCTGTCTCGGTAGGGGTCTATTCTCATCCACAAAGGAAACTGGGTTTGGGAGACCATGGTAGGAAGCTGCATCAAGAGAGGCGGGGGCTTGCATGGCTGGGGGTCCGGGAACACGGGGGGTGACCATCTGTGACGTAGTAGGATGGAAGCCTGAAGCCGCCGGAGAGTTGGCATACAGCGTAGGCATGATCTGAAGTAGCGGGCTCGTCCGAGCCGACCACCATGAGCGGGAAACTTGGATCCGTGGCAGGGGCGATACGGGACTAAGGCCATGGAGGAGGCAGGGGTCGTTGCTGGTTGGGCTGCATGTAGAAAGTGGGCAGATAGGGCGGAGGTCAGCATGGATAAGGGGTCGGAGGGAACGGGGGGAGATTCAGGGAGAAGGGAGGGAGAAGGAGGAGTAGGAGTCTTGGGATGAGCTAAGTTGGAGAGAGCTGAGAGGAGTGAGGTCAGGTCCACGGGAGGGGTTGTAGGGGAGATACTAGGGAGAGCTGGAGTAGCGGATTGGGGTATGGTGGAGAGGAAGGATGCGGGGAGGGATGGCAGATCAGTAGGAGGGTCAGGTGGTGGTGGAGGAGGAGGAAGAGGAATAGGTGTAGGTTGGGATGAAGCGGAGAGGAGGGACGAGAGGATAGAAGAGAGATCAGTGGGAGGGTCAGGTGGTGGTGGAGGAGGAGGAAGAGGAATAGGTGTAGGTTGGGATGAAGCGGAGAGGAGGGACGAGAGGATAGAAGAGAGATCAGTGGGGGGGTCAGGAGATGGAGGGGAAATAGGTGTAGATGAGGCGGAGAGGAGGGATGAGAGAAGGGATGACAGATCCGTAGGAGGGTCAGGAGGTGGAGGAGGAGGAGGAGGAATAGGAGAAGATGAGGCAGAGAGGAAGGATGAGAGAAGGGATGACAGATCAGTAGGAGGGTCAGGAGGTGGTGGAGGAGGAGGAGGAATAGGAGGAGACAAGGCGGAGAGGAAGAATGAGAGGAGGGATGACAGATCGGTGGGGGGTCAGGAGGTGGAGGAGGAGGAGGAGGAATAAGCGTAGGTTGGGATGAAGCGGAGAGGAAGGATGAGAGTAGGGAGGAGAGATCAGTGGGAGGGTCAGAAGGTGGATTAGGAGGAAGAGTAGGTTGGGATGAGGCAGAGAGGAGGGTGAGAGGATAGAAGAGAGATCAGTGGGAGGGTCAGGTGGTGGTGGAGGAGGAGGAAGAGGAATAGGTGTAGGTTGGGATGAAGCGGAGAGGAAGGACGAGAGGATAGATGACAGGTCAGTGGGAGGGGGAAGAGGAGGAGGAGTAAGTGAGTCAGGACGTGAAGGAGGAGGAATAGGAGTGACAAGTCCGGGAACGGGGGGAGGGGAGACGGATTCAGGGACAATGGGCAAGGCGACTGGCGGGGGAGCTGTGGGGACAGGAGGAGTCTGTAGGGGAGGGAGAGGACACGGAGATGGTGGTGGAGAGGAAGGGATATCAGAGGGGAATGGGGAATGGGATATTGGCAAAATCGGGTCGGGCACTGGAGGGGACTGTAAAGGCAGCTGGATGGGGGGTTGTAACGGGACGGGGTAATAATAGGCTCCATCAGCTCCGAGAACCGGACACAGGGGAGTGGGGGCGGGCCCCACACTTGGAGGGGGTAGTGGTTGGGCATCGATGGGAGAGGCGGGACATGAGTCATTCGATACGTTCTGGGCGCCATCATAGGGCGGTGGCCGCGGGGTAATCGGGGACACATCATTAATACAATCATTTCGATGATACACATAAACCGTTTGTCCCCCGAATTCTAGTTCTTCCCGTCCAGCCCTCTCGTTTGAGTCATCTAGCGACTCGATACCAAGCTTCTACAATTTTAGTCAGCCCGTGGTCTAGTAGTAAACCCTCTTTGTCAATGAGTAGCTTTCTCCAAAACTCTGGCTTTAGTCTACCGCTGGGTGACAGTTGAAAATTGCAAACCTTGGCTATCTTCCTCATCTTCAACACCGCCTCCTCTCCTGCTCTCTCTCTTACAATATCACAAGCTAAAAGTCCCTTAGCAGGTCTAGAGTGTTCCTGCCCCATTCTAGCTAAACAGAGAGTGCTCCGTGATAGAGACAGGAAGGGGGAGGAGAAAGGATGAAGTGTCTACAGTGCTTGACTGCCACAAGGACCAAAGTCCTGTGCGTCTTCCCCAAACGTAGACTAGTCACAGGGAGTCCGCTCACCTGAGATGGTGATCACGGACTAGCGTAAATGAGCGTGGGTGACTAACACAGCTCTTGGCAGCAAACAGAAGAAAGATATAGCACAAAGGAGAAGATGAACGTAGCAAGGCTAAGCAAGAGGCATTTACAGAAATCACATATGTAGAGATGTGTGTACACCCCGGAATCTAGAGCGAACCACACAATACACACACACACACACCTAGGGTACCCACACTATAACAACAGTTGAACATAATCCACAGAATAGCAGAAAGTAATATGGCCATGTACATATTAGAACGATGCGCATATAAATGGTAAAACACAGCAAATAACCCCTGATCCAGTCAGGTCAATACATGAATAATCTCAGCCTTTCTCTAGGCTGTCACCCGACCCTTCTTTGGGTCATCAACCATAACACAGTAATAATCATAGTGAAACACAATACAAAACCCCAACCCTCTATCAGGGTGGTCCACAGCCACTAATTTAGCCGACGAACAATACAAAAACCCCAACCCTCTATCAGGGTGGTACCCGGCTCCTAAATCGGCCAACAAACAATACAAAAACCCCAACCCTCTATCAGGGTGGTACCCGGCTCCTAAATCGGCCAACAAACAATACAAAAACCCCAACCCTCTATCAGGGTGGTACCTGGCTCCTAAATCGGCCAACAAACAATACAAGAACCCCAACCCTCTATCAGGGTGGTACCCGGCTCCCAAATCGGCCAACAAACAATACAAAAACCCCAACCCTCTATCAGGGTGGTACCCGGCTCCTAAATCTGCCAACAAACAATACAAAAACCCCAACCTTCTATCAGGGTGGTACCCAGCCTCTAATTTGGCTGTTGCGTCCCCTGCCCGCTAGGCAGTCAAGCTAAATATTCAAAAAGACAACTTCATACACCGGCCGTCACACACGTGCATACAAACACTCAAGAGGCAGATAAACAATCGACAGGTTCGTTAAAAGAGGCTCCAGAAAAGAATTTACCTGTCTTGTAGCCTTCTGGAAGCCGGAAGTGGATGCGGAGACAGACCGGTACAAAACAGGAGAATACAGGCAACGGCTGTATGTTGGAGGTGATCAGGCTCCGGTTGTCCCACTTTCCGGAGGTCCGCTCCGGTCCGTTGTTTTCCGGCTCTCCGAACCGGCGATTCCGGAGCCCCACGTTGGGCGCCAAATGAAGTGGAAATCAATCAATAAATTTATTATTTTGTGTATCTGCCCCTGGCCAAATTAAGAAACAATGCGTGCACGCTCCCTGAAGTAATTCACACCAGACACAGGTTTCAGGTTAATGAAGAACTTGAGGAATGTTTATTAGAGGGGGCAGGCATGCCCCTTATAAAGCAAAAAATACATCATAGCATTGTCAGAGATAACATAGATTTATACATCAATAATTGGTTAGGGGTTAAGTGGTTGATTTATTGCTCGTCCTACCGGGTGTGATGTCACTGGTATCATGCGGGTCTCCCCCAGATTCCAGCGCCATCTTGTTAGTAAATCACATAAAACAATAAATGCTGATTGAGAGCTATATGGAGTAAATAGACATTTTACTACTTTAAAGATATCAGGATATTATTTAATTTCCACAACAGTGGTCTCATTCGTATCACTACTAAGAATGCCTATCCCATTTCATTACTCACTGAGTTATACGACCGCCTCAAGGGAACCACCTGTAAGCAGTGGTCTTATTTCCTCTGCTCCTTTCTTTGCAGGTGTGTACTGTGTGTGTTTTATTGTTGTTTATTTAGTCATGCATATCTAGGCAGTTAGGACCCACTGTAATTGGAGTACTTTGGCGCAGTGGTGGGCTGCATACATCTTGGCCATTTATGTATGTCTAAATCTCCAATATGTATTACAGATATAGTACTTAGATATGTCTCCTCTTGTTTTGCCTTGTATCTCTTGTCTTGTTTTATTTTGTCTTGTATTCTCAGTTCATGTACAGTCCTGTCCTGTTCATGTTTCCCTCATGTATTGTGTACATGTGCTTTCCGTCCTGCTCCGGTTCTGGGTTCTTCTAGTCTTGTCTTGCTATCTTGTTTGGTGCCTGTTCTAGTCTTGCCTTGTTTCTAGTACTGGATACATATCTGCTGCAGAGCCTCCCTATCCAGGTCCCGGGAGGTATGCATATTGTTATCTAGCACCTGGGATCTGCAGAAGCTGCATCAGGGCCCCACGCTGTGACTCCTATCTTCATCATCAGGCACACAGGGGTTCTGGTCTTCCCGTGACATAGACAAGGAGATTCTGGCTGCACAAATTAATTCTTCTCCAGAAAAACGTAATGGTCGTTTCTCCCTGGTGGTCCAGTGGCTGCTGGGCGGCGCTGGCGGGCGGTCGGCGAGGGAGCACTTCCTCTGAGCTGTTTGCTCAGCTCCCTCGCGCGCAGCACAGTGAGGCTGGGAGGCGGAGCCGGAATATGACGTCATATTCCGGCTCCCAGCCTCACTCTGCGGCGCGCGAGGGAGCTGAGCAGACAGCTCAGAGGAAGTGCTCCCTCGCCGACCGCCCAGCCCATCAGCCCGACCGCCCAGCAGCCCAGCATGTCTGTTAGCCGCAAGGCTAACAAGACATTTGCCTTGGGCATTTGAGGGGCGGCTTTTTTTGCCGCCCCCTGGAAAATGCCGCCCAAGGCAAATGCCTTGTTAGCCTTGCGGCTAACAGACATGCCGTGTGAGCTATGCGGCAGCAGGGCGCCCCCTGCACCATGGCGCCCTGTGCGGCCGCACAGCTCGCACACCCCTAAGGCCGGCCCTGTGGACGCAAGTCTCTTTTCAGCTATGTAACTATGTAACTATGAATATGAGTTATAGAAGGACTGTCAATTCTCTGAAATTTACACCACTGAATACAACTTAGAAAACCATCTATAACTTTTGTTAACATTATTTTTTTTGAGGAGATGCGGTTTTCTTTTAAACTTATCAAAGTTAAACTTGGCAAAAAGTTTTAAACTTAGAAAATTAAAGCAAAACATTGCATTGATACATTATGGTACAATAAAATACAAAAACAATATTAATACACAATAAATACAAAATTTAACATAGAACAGGTAGGAAATATATAATCAACCATGACACGTGCATTCTGTTTTGAGGTATATAGAGAGAGGGATCTCTTAAAGGACTTTAAGCTTGGGGAAGATTTTAAAGAATACGGGAGGTCGTTCCACAATTGCGGTGCTCTGTAAGAGAAGGAGGATCGGGCTGCTTTCTTTTTGTATTGAGGTAGACTAAATAAAGTGCTGGTACTGGATCGGAGGTTATAGGAGGTGGGAACAGCCGAGGAGAGCATTTTGCTCAGGTAGGGTGGGAGTTTTCAAGAAAAGCTCTTAAACAAGGCTGGAAAGATGAAGGGTACGTCTGGATTCCAGCGACAGCCAGTTTAGTTCTTTTAGCATGTCACAATGGGAGGTCCTGTAATTACATTGTAGCACAAATCAGCAGAACGAGTTATACAATGTTTTGAGTTTATTAATGTGGGATTGTGGTGCAGATGCATATACTACATCCCCATAATCAATGATTGGCATCAGCATTCGCTGTACAATCATTTCCTTTACTGTAGGGCTTAGGCAAGATTTGTTTCTGTACAGGGCACCTAGATTTGGATAAAGTTTAGATGCCTTTTTTTTCTCTGTGGAGGCCAAAAGATAGATTGGGGTCTAACAACATACCCAAGTATTTGAAAGAGTGAACTACGGTCAGTGTGCTATTTGAATTTGTTTTGATGGATAGGTAGGAATTGTGTAATTTGTGTAACTTAGGTACTGTTCCAAAGATCATTGTGACAGTTTTGTCAGTGTTTAGGGAAAGTTTGTTTGTTGCGATCCACTTTTCTACCTCTGTAAACTGGTCTTGGAGCACAGCCTCAAGCTGCGGTAGATCGGATTTGCTCACATAGATTACTGTGTCTTCTGCGTACATGTGTACATTTGAGGATTTGCAGACATTAGGCAGATCATTTATAAATAATGTAAATAGTAGGGGGCCGAGAATGAAACCTTGGGGAACGCCGCGCGTGACTGGGAGAGGGAGGGAGTCGCTGTCAGAAATTGACATATATTGAAAGAGATACTTTATAATTTTTTGAGGTGGGGGTAGGAGGGTTATTTTTTATAACTCTCCACCAGCACTCAGCAGATAAGTTACAGGAACAGAGCATGCCATGGTGTATGATAATTTGTGTTCCAGTTTGAGGTGTGTGCTGGTAGTGATGTGAACAAAATTGGATTGAGAAAAAGGTTATTAAGAATAACAGTATGGTTATATTAGGATTCATGTTAGTGGTATGAGGTATGTAGTTGAAAATGAAACAGAAATCGTGAAAAACAAAAATTAAATAAAAGTATATAATATTGGTGTGTGATATAGAGGGGGTATGTATAGGGTATATAGGGTTAAGAAATATTTATCACGGGTGGCTCCTTTCCTTTGGAATAGCCTACCTACGACCATCAAGCTCTCCTCTAGTTTTCAATCATTTAAAAAGTGCCTCAAACACATCTCTTTAGGAAAGCTTAGGGCCTCCCAGAGTAACCTCTACCTCACGTAGTTGAATTTTTTTATTGCATTTTAGAAATGGACTCTAAGTGACTATGATTCAGAAACTAATGCAACAAAGCTCATTTTCATTTAAATGGGTTTGTCAATAAGCAAACTGTTGTTTCTGGGATACAGAAAATTCACGGATAATTCCTCAGCGCCAAATGCACCTTATGGGGCCAACTTTGCTATGACAAATAGCTAAAATGAGGCCCTCAGCTGTGGATTTCTACATTACATTTTTTCATTACTCCTCCTAAATACAGTTAGGTTTAGGTCCGGAAATATGTTATTTGTTCATGGGTCTTTCTGCCTTACATTTTGCCTTCAGCAAGTGAAATACATGCTCGATCGGGTTGAGATCAGGTGATTGACGCAACCATTGCAGAATATTCCCCTTCTTTGCCCTTAACCCCTTAAGGACACATGACATGTGTGACATGTCATGATTCCCTTTTATTCCATAAGTTTGGTCCTTAAGGGGTTAACCCCTTAAGGACACATGACATGTGGGGCATGTCATGATTCCCTTTAATTCCAGAAGATTGGTCCTTAAGGGGTTAAAAACTCAGTGTGTGTTGGGTCATTGTCCATCTCTAAAGTGAAGTGGAATCCAATCAACTTCACTGAATTTGGCTGAATTTGAGCAGGCAATATATCACTATATACTTCAGAATTCATCTGGCTGCTTCTGTCTTCTGTCACATCATCAATAAACACTAGTGACTCAGTGCCATTGGAAGCCATGTACGCCCATGCCATCATACTTCCTCCACCGTGTTTTACAGATGATGTGGTATGCTTCGGCTCATGAGTTTTTCCAAGCCTTCTCCATATTTTTTCCTTCCCATCATTCTGGTACAGGTTGATCTAAGTTTCATCTGTCCAAAGAATGCTGTTGCAGAACTGGGCTGGCTTTTTTAGATGTTTTTTGGCAAAGTCTAATCTGGAATTCTATTCTTGAGGCTTATGAATGGTTTGCACCTTGTGGTGGACCCTCTGTATTTGCTCTCGTGAAGGATTCTCTTTATGGTAGACATGGATAATGATATGCCGCCCTCCTGGAGAGTGTTCTTTACTTGGCTGGATGTTGTTAAATGATTTTTCATTACCATGGAAAGGATCGTATTATTATCCACCACTGTTTTTTTTTTGTTTGTTTGCAGCCCAAGGATGGCTTGTTTCACTTGCATTGAGAGATCCTTTGAATGCATTTTGTGTTTTCAACAGCTTCCAAATGAGAATACTACACCTGGAATCAACTCCAGATCTTTTACCGGCTTAATTGATGAAGAAATAACGAAGGAATAGTCCACACCTGTCCATGAAACAGCTTTTGAGTCAATTTTTCAATCACTTTTAGTCCCTTGATAAAGAGGGTTCTACATATTAAAGAGCTGTAATTTCTAAACCCTTCCTCCAATTTGAATGTGAATGCCCTCAAATTAAAGATGAGAGACTGCACTTTAAGCCCATGTTCATTATTTAACTATAGCTTGAATTTATTTTGGTAAATAGCCAAAATAACAAAACGTGTGCCAGTGTCCGAATATTTCCAGACCTAACTGTACATATTTGCTAAAATATAGGGATAAGTAAATATAATATTACAAATCCTGGGAAGTGACAGCTGCCTTTAATAGCCCTAGTCTATGAGGTAAATCCCAGTGGACATAAAGAATCAGTAACTTTTGCTTTTTATGAAGTCTCTGCTGTCTTTTGCAGACTTTACCTCACAGCACATACTTTTTTCTCTACTGCTCAACTTGGATCTCGTATTTCTATATAAAAATGTTTTTTACAAAGTATGAGCAGCTGGAGTAAAGAGAGAGACTTATTGCCTTGATGACCAGGTCTGGCTGAAAATCTCTTTTAATGGGTCAGAAGATTCTATTATGTGAAGAGCAGAATTTGTTCCATTGAGCGTTTTCACGTCCTTATAACAAGAAGAATTCTATGCAAATACTAACTTGGCATGATTAATCAATAACATTTCTACATCTATGCTCACGTACACATAGCATTACTTCCAAAGCCAGTTGGAGTATTGGGTTTGTGAACCATTTTTATGATCCTAAATATATTTTACTAGGTGGAATTTTTGAATAATTTTTATTTGTCCATGCCAGTTACTGAATATGAAGTTTATCTAATTGTAAGTCAGGAATTTTTCTGCAGAAAGCATTACATGCCTTTGTAATATATCTAATGTTTACACAGATGTTTACTCAGATTCGAAACTGCAGCCAATAATCTTGAAAAGGCCAAACACATGGATCTAAAATGTCTTCTTTAACCAATTATGCCTCATAACAACAGCTATACTCTCTTTGTTTGCTCTTATCATTCTTTAATCACGTTTCAACCCTTCATTTTGTATTCCCCTTTCCTTGCTGCTATTTCTGTGCATTAGAAATTAAAATAGAAAGAGTTGCATGTATTATTTTAAATACACCTGTCACCCAGACATGGTGAGATCAAAGTTTTTTTGCTTGAAATACTAGACTAGAGGCTATTGGCTACCACAAAACCCTCAGATCTTATCTGCACCAGTTTTGATCCCAAAAATATCATACAGTGCGGTAAAGTTACTGAAGTTCAACACCACTCACAATCATGCTTTGCCACATGCAAGACTAGTTTCCACTTCTGAGGATGGTTTAAGAGTCTTGATATTACATTTCACATCAGTCCATATGCTGTTACTGATTGGGGTACAAAGATTTGTTTCCATCACAGTTAGCGCCACTGGACTGTGAATAACACTACAATGTATATAAAGTGTTAATAGCTCTATAAAGTGTAATACTGTTCAATTTAATTTGCACAAATATCACTGTAATATTATTATGACTTTTATGAACAGTCTTAAAGGCACACTACAGGCACTAAGACCCTGTAAGGAAACCAAGTTTAGCCAAACCGAGTTCGGTAGTTTCCTCCCGGAAAGTCAGAGCCTAAGGTAGCGAGAGTTCGGTTCGGTAGTTACAGGAAACGAAATCCATACGGAATATAACAGCTGCATAAGATAATTCCCTTGTTACAGCATACGAATTCCAAATAACAGTCAGAGTCCAGGTTCAGGATACAAGCAGAACTAACGTTTATTCACACACATGGCTTTTTATGCAGGTCCCCATGCAAGGGGACATCCCACAGGGAGGAGTAACATTTATCCAATCCCGAACAGTAAAAATATAAAACACACCCAATACAAACAGGCAGTTCCCTCCCCTAGGTCTGATTTAGTAACAACCTAATTATCTCCAGGCTGAAAATTCACTATTTTCCCCAATTTCTGGAACACCCCTTTATACCTGGGGTATCCCCACAAATCCTATGTCCCCTGATAGCCCCGATCCGGGTGACCAACATATCCAAATTTCACCCGGATCGGTTCAGGGGTTTGCAAAAAGTATGGAAGTCCTTTGTGATCGGTTCACTGTGGGTGGACTGCCCAAAATAGTTCCAGAGGTTCGTGTGGTTTTGCCGGTCACTTTAGAAAAAGGGAAAAAATGCATAAAAGTACCGAATGAATTCCCCTGGCTCCTAGCAGCGATTGTTCCCCTCATTCGTGTGCATATTTGTACCGAATAGCGCTCTCCTAGCTAATCGGTATCACTAGTTCCAGCGTTCGTATGATTGAGACCGGTGTTTGGGAAGTCGAGTGTCCGATTTTAGTTCCAGACACTCGACGACCAAGTCCCGCTGCCTTTGTTTGACGAAAAAAAGATGGCCGCGGTTTTCTCTGCCACGTGGCGTTCGACAGTACGAACGCTGACCGCACACATAGAGGGTGAAAGTGATGCCGGCTTTGAAGTTAAGTGAGCCAGGGGTGGTCTCTGTTCGGCAGTCCCATCTGCCGAATGAAAAATACACAAAAAAGCAAGATCTATGCAAAAAAATACCGAACAATATAGTCATTTCTTCACACTGCTCCCCTATAAGTCCATAAGTCGACATACCCGCCTAGACCCTGTCGGGTTGGCTTGGGGATGTCCGAGAAAAGTAGAGGTTTAGGAGTCCAGTTCGGTCTGGCGTGACAGGCCATCCGCATTACCATTTTGTTTGCCGGGCCGGTACTGCATAGTAAAATTATAAGGTTGAAGAGCTAGGCTCCACCGCAATAGCCTGGGATTGTCTCCAGCTACCCGGTTAAGCCATACCAGGGGGTTGTGGTCAGTCATAAGGGTAAATGCCCGCCCATACAAATAGGGCTGTAGCTTCTTGAGTGCCCACACGAGGGCCAAGCATTCTTTTTCTACGGTGGCATAGCTGACTTCTCGGGGTAACAGTTTACGGCTGAGGTATGCCACCGGGTGTTCCATGCCGTCTGTTCCCACTTGGCTTAGCACGGCTCCCAGTCCGAACATGGAGGCATCTGTGTGTACAAGAAATTGTTTAGTGTAGTCGGGTGCTGCCAACACAGGAGCCTCACTCAATGCCGCTTTAAGCTTCTGGAAAGCGTCCGTGCACTCTGGGGTCCAGGAAACCTGTTTGGGAAGGGCCTTCTTGGTAAGGTCGGTGAGGGGTTTGGCCAGGGCGCTGTACTCTGGGACAAACTTTCTATAATAACCGGCCGTCCCTAAGAAGGCTAGTACCTGGGTTTTGGTCCGAGGTTGGGGCCAGTTCGCTATGGCCTCTACCTTAGCTGGTTCTGGACGCTGTCTACCGGAGCCCACCCGGTGGCCGAGATACTGCACCTCGGCTAGTCCTACGTGACATTTGTCGGGTTTTAACGTGAGCCCTGCGAGGTGAATTCGTTTGAGTACCCTGGACACATGACCCAGATGGTCTCCCCATGTGCGGCTGTAGACGGCAATATCATCTAGATACGCGCATGCGAAGTCCTGAAACCCCTCCAGGAGCCTATCGGCCATCCTCTGAAATGTAGCCGGGGCATTCTTCATTCCAAAGGGCATAACCTTGAATTGGTATAGCCCGAAAGGGGTGACGAATGCCGACTTGGGGATGGCCGCAGGCTCCAAGGGGATCTGCCAATAACCTTTGCACAGGTCCAGGCTAGTCAAGTAGTTCCCCCCCGCCATACGGTCTAAGAGCTCATCTATTCTGGGCATGGGGTAGGCGTCTGTTATGGTACGATCGTTAAGCCTCCGATAGTCTACACAGAAGCGCGTGGTGCCGTCGCGCTTCGGTACTAGTACTACCGGGGAGGCCCAAGGACTTTGCGAGGGTTCTATTACCCCTAACTGTAACATATCCCTTAACTCGGTGAGCATACCCTCACGCACTGCTTCCGGGATCCGATATGGTTGTTGCCGCAGTGGCGTCTCTCCCTGGGTTTCCACGCGGTGTACCGCAGCGGAGGTATAGCCGGGGGTGGCTGAAAACATCTCTCGGTATCTCTGCAGCAGTTGCGTGGCCTCACCCTTCTCTAGGGGGTTTAAATTTTGACCCAAGCTTACTTGGTCAATAGTACAGGGGGCGGTGTCTAGTAAATCTGGGAGGGGTAGTCCCTCACTATCTTCCGTGGCGGGGGCACACACGGCGCCCACATCTTCTGTTCTCTCAAAATATGGTTTGAGCATATTCACATGGAAGGCTTTGGTCAGCCTTTCATCTGAGCATTTGCTCACGATGTAGGTAGTCTCGCTAACCCGTTCTACTACCTTGAATGGTCCCTGCCAGGCTGCTTGCAGCTTATCCTTTTTAACTGGTCTCAAAGCCAATACCTTCTGCCCTAAGTCCAGCACTCTATCTTGGGCTCCCCTATCGTACCATTTCCTCGTGTCCTCCTGGGCCGTCTGCAGGTTCTCCCGAACCGATGCGGTGAGCGCCCGCAGACGGTCCCGGAACTCCAGGACATACTGGACGATAGGGACTCCCCCCTCATCTGTATTGCCCTCCCAGTGTTCCCGTACGAGCTCCAGTGGGCCCCGAACTTTTCTCCCGTACAGGAGTTCGAAGGGGGAAAACCCAGTGGAGGCCTGGGGCACCTCACGGTAGGCAAACAGAAGGTGGGGAAGGAACTTTTCCCAATTCTTGTGGGACTCCGTAAAGGTTTTTAGCATCTGTTTTAGAGTGCCATTGAAACGTTCACAGAGCCCGTTAGTCTGGGGATGGTACGGGGCGCTGAACAGGGGTTTCACTCCACAGCTCTGCCACAATTGTTGTGTCAGGGTAGCCGTGAACTGAGTTCCCCGATCGGAAAGGATCTCCTGTGGGAAACCTACTCGGGTGAATATTTGAATAAGGGCCTCTGCCACGGTTTCTGCCTCTATATTGGGGAGGGCGACTGCCTCCGGGTATCTAGTGGCGTAGTCGACCACGGTTAGTATGAACTTTTTGCCCGACTGGCTGGGTCGGCTGAGGGGTCCTATTAAATCTACCGCTACTCGGTGAAAGGGCTGTTCTATAATGGGCAATGGGTGAAGTTTGGCCTTCCGAAGGTCTCCCCTTTTTCCTATCCTTTGGCAGACGTTGCACGTCCTGCAATAATACTTGAGGTCCTGGGTGACCCTGGGCCAGAAGAAGGTTTGGGTTAACCTGTCCCTTGTCTTTTTAAACCCTAAATGTCCTGCTAGGGGAATGTCATGACTGAGTTTTAAAAACTCAGCCCGGAATTTACGGGGTACAATTAACTGTCTTTTGATGACCTGGGTGGCCCCCTGTCCCACCCCCTCGGTCACTCTATACAGCAATCCCTTATACCACTCAAACTTTTCGTGTGGGTTGTTCCCTGGGGTAACGGCCGCTGCCTTCCTATAACCCTCTAATGTGGGGTCGGTACGCTGTTCTTGTTCAAACCCCTGGGGGGTATCCCAGAAGGGACAGGGAGGATCGGGTAAGGGGGGTATTTCGACTCTTACCTGGTTTTCCTCAGAGTGCAGCGGAGCTTCCAGTCTGGCTTGAGCTCGGGTGGTAACCGGGTATGCCTCGGCAGGGGGGTCTCGGGCTAGTTGGGAGGTCAAGCATCCCACATCATTTCCCAACAAAACCTCGGCGGGTAGTTCTTGCATAATCCCAACCTCCAGCTGTTTGGACCCAGAACCCCAATCAACAAGGATATTGGCGGTGGGCAGTTTGTGGATAGCGCCCCCAGCCACCCTCACAGCGACTGTGCGTCCGGTGCGAGCTTGCGCTCTGATCGTGTGAGGTTGCACCACAGTCAAAGTAGCCCCAGAGTCTCTCAGAGCCCGGGCCCCCACGCCATCTACGGTAATCCATTGGCGGTGGTGGTCCCGGTTGTGACCCCCAGCTTGCACTGGGTTGACCTCGTGTAACACACTCCACTGTTCTTCTTGGTTAGGGACACCGGTTGTGCTTTCTTGCTGCACACAATGAGCAGCTGCCTTGGGTTGTTGTGGGGGTTGCCTTTCCCAGCTTCCCCGGTTTAAGCGAGGGCACTGATTCTTATAATGTCCTGGTTGCTTGCAATAATGGCACACTGCAGGGGGTCGAGGTGTGTTTGCGGGGTTCGGTGAGGGGTTACTCATGGAGGGTCTAGGAGGAGTAGGGGTTGTTGGAGCCGTGTAGTGAGGCTTAAAAGGTGGTCTGCTCACCCCTTGCTCCTTCCTCCTGTTATCCTGGTACTCATCCGCTAGCCTGGCGGCTTCCTCCACAGTTTTTGGTTTTCTATCTTTAACCCAGTCTTTTACGTCCTCTGCAGAGTGATTAAAAAATTGCTCCAGTAACATCAGTTGCAAAGCATCCTCCAGAGTGGTTGCTTGGCAGCCCTTCATCCAATTGCGGGCCGCCCGTTGTAGCCAAAACGCCCATTCCGTATGGGAATCTCTCCCAGTCTTCCTCAGATCTCTAAACTTTTTCCGGTATGCCTCCGGAGTTACGGCATATCTGGCCAACAAAATGTCTTTTATTTTTTCATAATTATGTATGTCCCCCTCAGGTACTGCTCGCAGCGCCTCGGCTGCTCTACCTGACAATTTACTGCTAATGACTGCAGCCCATTTCGTGGAGTCTAATCCCTCCAGTGCACATTGGCGTTCAAAGTCTTGCAAGTAACTGTCAATTTCCATCTCATTGTCATTAAAAGATTTAAAGGCTGCATAATTTACCTTCTTTGGTATTTCCCCAGTACTTCCCGGGGAGTGTAGTAAATCTCCCTGTGACGGTCTGTCCCGGTCCTCTCGCTCTTTTTGCGATTGTCTGGCTTGTGCCATGACCTGCAGAACCGCCTCTGTAGTTGGGCTGGGTCCCAACAGACTGAGCATCCATCGGATGTCCTTTTGCATCACGTTTTCTTCCTCTTGATCCATTTCTGTATTGCTGGTGTTATCGCTCTGTATTAATTCTGCAATTAACGTGGCTTTTGTCTTGTTACTTGCCACTCTGCCTCGAGCTTCCAGTAAATCCTTTAGTGTGGTTCTTTTAAGTAGCTGGTACTGCTGAGCCATTCATTCCCTTGCTTGGTTTGCAATGTCCATTCGGGATTCGAATCCCTCCGCTTGCCACCAGTTGTAAGGAAACCAAGTTTAGCCAAACCGAGTTCGGTAGTTTCCTCCCGGAAAGTCAGAGCCTAAGGTAGCGAGAGTTCGGTTCGGTAGTTACAGGAAACGAAATCCATACGGAATATAACAGCTGCATAAGATAATTCCCTTGTTACAGCATACGAATTCCAAATAACAGTCAGAGTGCAGGTTCAGGATACAAGCAGAACTAACGTTTATTCACACACATGGCTTTTTATGCAGGTCCCCATGCAAGGGGACATCCCACAGGGAGGAGTAACATTTATCCAATCCCGAACAGTAAAAATATAAAACACACCCAATACAAACAGGCAGTTCCCTCCCCTAGGTCTGATTTAGTAACAACCTAATTATCTCCAGGCTGAAAATTCACTATTTTCCCCAATTTCTGGAACACCCCTTTATACCTGGGGTATCCCCACAAATCCTATGTCCCCTGATAGCCCCGATCCGGGTGACCAACATATCCAAATTTCACCCGGATCGGTTCAGGGGTTTGCAAAAAGTATGGAAGTCCTTTGTGATCGGTTCACTGTGGGTGGACTGCCCAAAATAGTTCCAGAGGTTCGTGTGGTTTTGCCGGTCACTTTAGAAAAAGGGAAAAAATGCATAAAAGTACCGAATGAATTCCCCTGGCTCCTAGCAGCGATTGTTCCCCTCATTCGTGTGCATATTTGTACCGAATAGCGCTCTCCTAGCTAATCGGTATCACTAGTTCCAGCGTTCGTATGATTGAGACCGGTGTTTGGGAAGTCGAGTGTCCGATTTTAGTTCCAGACACTCGACGACCAAGTCCCGCTGCCTTTGTTTGACGAAAAAAAGATGGCCGCGGTTTTCTCTGCCACGTGGCGTTCGACAGTACGAACGCTGACCGCACACATAGAGGGTGAAAGTGATGCCGGCTTTGAAGTTAAGTGAGCCAGGGGTGGTCTCTGTTCGGCAGTCCCATCTGCCGAATGAAAAATACACAAAAAAGCAAGATCTATGCAAAAAAATACCGAACAATATAGTCATTTCTTCACACTGCTCCCCTATAAGTCCATAAGTCGACATACCCGCCTAGACCCTGTCGGGTTGGCTTGGGGATGTCCGAGAAAAGTAGAGGTTTAGGAGTCCAGTTCGGTCTGGCGTGACAGGCCATCCGCATTACCATTTTGTTTGCCGGGCCGGTACTGCATAGTAAAATTATAAGGTTGAAGAGCTAGGCTCCACCGCAATAGCCTGGGATTGTCTCCAGCTACCCGGTTAAGCCATACCAGGGGGTTGTGGTCAGTCATAAGGGTAAATGCCCGCCCATACAAATAGGGCTGTAGCTTCTTGAGTGCCCACACGAGGGCCAAGCATTCTTTTTCTACGGTGGCATAGCTGACTTCTCGGGGTAACAGTTTACGGCTGAGGTATGCCACCGGGTGTTCCATGCCGTCTGTTCCCACTTGGCTTAGCACGGCTCCCAGTCCGAACATGGAGGCATCTGTGTGTACAAGAAATTGTTTAGTGTAGTCGGGTGCTGCCAACACAGGAGCCTCACTCAATGCCGCTTTAAGCTTCTGGAAAGCGTCCGTGCACTCTGGGGTCCAGGAAACCTGTTTGGGAAGGGCCTTCTTGGTAAGGTCGGTGAGGGGTTTGGCCAGGGCGCTGTACTCTGGGACAAACTTTCTATAATAACCGGCCGTCCCTAAGAAGGCTAGTACCTGGGTTTTGGTCCGAGGTTGGGGCCAGTTCGCTATGGCCTCTACCTTAGCTGGTTCTGGACGCTGTCTACCGGAGCCCACCCGGTGGCCGAGATACTGCACCTCGGCTAGTCCTACGTGACATTTGTCGGGTTTTAACGTGAGCCCTGCGAGGTGAATTCGTTTGAGTACCCTGGACACATGACCCAGATGGTCTCCCCATGTGCGGCTGTAGACGGCAATATCATCTAGATACGCGCATGCGAAGTCCTGAAACCCCTCCAGGAGCCTATCGGCCATCCTCTGAAATGTAGCCGGGGCATTCTTCATTCCAAAGGGCATAACCTTGAATTGGTATAGCCCGAAAGGGGTGACGAATGCCGACTTGGGGATGGCCGCAGGCTCCAAGGGGATCTGCCAATAACCTTTGCACAGGTCCAGGCTAGTCAAGTAGTTCCCCCCCGCCATACGGTCTAAGAGCTCATCTATTCTGGGCATGGGGTAGGCGTCTGTTATGGTACGATCGTTAAGCCTCCGATAGTCTACACAGAAGCGCGTGGTGCCGTCGCGCTTCGGTACTAGTACTACCGGGGAGGCCCAAGGACTTTGCGAGGGTTCTATTACCCCTAACTGTAACATATCCCTTAACTCGGTGAGCATACCCTCACGCACTGCTTCCGGGATCCGATATGGTTGTTGCCGCAGTGGCGTCTCTCCCTGGGTTTCCACGCGGTGTACCGCAGCGGAGGTATAGCCGGGGGTGGCTGAAAACATCTCTCGGTATCTCTGCAGCAGTTGCGTGGCCTCACCCTTCTCTAGGGGGTTTAAATTTTGACCCAAGCTTACTTGGTCAATAGTACAGGGGGCGGTGTCTAGTAAATCTGGGAGGGGTAGTCCCTCACTATCTTCCGTGGCGGGGGCACACACGGCGCCCACATCTTCTGTTCTCTCAAAATATGGTTTGAGCATATTCACATGGAAGGCTTTGGTCAGCCTTTCATCTGAGCATTTGCTCACGATGTAGGTAGTCTCGCTAACCCGTTCTACTACCTTGAATGGTCCCTGCCAGGCTGCTTGCAGCTTATCCTTTTTAACTGGTCTCAAAGCCAATACCTTCTGCCCTAAGTCCAGCACTCTATCTTGGGCTCCCCTATCGTACCATTTCCTCGTGTCCTCCTGGGCCGTCTGCAGGTTCTCCCGAACCGATGCGGTGAGCGCCCGCAGACGGTCCCGGAACTCCAGGACATACTGGACGATAGGGACTCCCCCCTCATCTGTATTGCCCTCCCAGTGTTCCCGTACGAGCTCCAGTGGGCCCCGAACTTTTCTCCCGTACAGGAGTTCGAAGGGGGAAAACCCAGTGGAGGCCTGGGGCACCTCACGGTAGGCAAACAGAAGGTGGGGAAGGAACTTTTCCCAATTCTTGTGGGACTCCGTAAAGGTTTTTAGCATCTGTTTTAGAGTGCCATTGAAACGTTCACAGAGCCCGTTAGTCTGGGGATGGTACGGGGCGCTGAACAGGGGTTTCACTCCACAGCTCTGCCACAATTGTTGTGTCAGGGTAGCCGTGAACTGAGTTCCCCGATCGGAAAGGATCTCCTGTGGGAAACCTACTCGGGTGAATATTTGAATAAGGGCCTCTGCCACGGTTTCTGCCTCTATATTGGGGAGGGCGACTGCCTCCGGGTATCTAGTGGCGTAGTCGACCACGGTTAGTATGAACTTTTTGCCCGACTGGCTGGGTCGGCTGAGGGGTCCTATTAAATCTACCGCTACTCGGTGAAAGGGCTGTTCTATAATGGGCAATGGGTGAAGTTTGGCCTTCCGAAGGTCTCCCCTTTTTCCTATCCTTTGGCAGACGTTGCACGTCCTGCAATAATACTTGAGGTCCTGGGTGACCCTGGGCCAGAAGAAGGTTTGGGTTAACCTGTCCCTTGTCTTTTTAAACCCTAAATGTCCTGCTAGGGGAATGTCATGACTGAGTTTTAAAAACTCAGCCCGGAATTTACGGGGTACAATTAACTGTCTTTTGATGACCTGGGTGGCCCCCTGTCCCACCCCCTCGGTCACTCTATACAGCAATCCCTTATACCACTCAAACTTTTCGTGTGGGTTGTTCCCTGGGGTAACGGCCGCTGCCTTCCTATAACCCTCTAATGTGGGGTCGGTACGCTGTTCTTGTTCAAACCCCTGGGGGGTATCCCAGAAGGGACAGGGAGGATCGGGTAAGGGGGGTATTTCGACTCTTACCTGGTTTTCCTCAGAGTGCAGCGGAGCTTCCAGTCTGGCTTGAGCTCGGGTGGTAACCGGGTATGCCTCGGCAGGGGGGTCTCGGGCTAGTTGGGAGGTCAAGCATCCCACATCATTTCCCAACAAAACCTCGGCGGGTAGTTCTTGCATAATCCCAACCTCCAGCTGTTTGGACCCAGAACCCCAATCAACAAGGATATTGGCGGTGGGCAGTTTGTGGATAGCGCCCCCAGCCACCCTCACAGCGACTGTGCGTCCGGTGCGAGCTTGCGCTCTGATCGTGTGAGGTTGCACCACAGTCAAAGTAGCCCCAGAGTCTCTCAGAGCCCGGGCCCCCACGCCATCTACGGTAATCCATTGGCGGTGGTGGTCCCGGTTGTGACCCCCAGCTTGCACTGGGTTGACCTCGTGTAACACACTCCACTGTTCTTCTTGGTTAGGGACACCGGTTGTGCTTTCTTGCTGCACACAATGAGCAGCTGCCTTGGGTTGTTGTGGGGGTTGCCTTTCCCAGCTTCCCCGGTTTAAGCGAGGGCACTGATTCTTATAATGTCCTGGTTGCTTGCAATAATGGCACACTGCAGGGGGTCGAGGTGTGTTTGCGGGGTTCGGTGAGGGGTTACTCATGGAGGGTCTAGGAGGAGTAGGGGTTGTTGGAGCCGTGTAGTGAGGCTTAAAAGGTGGTCTGCTCACCCCTTGCTCCTTCCTCCTGTTATCCTGGTACTCATCCGCTAGCCTGGCGGCTTCCTCCACAGTTTTTGGTTTTCTATCTTTAACCCAGTCTTTTACGTCCTCTGCAGAGTGATTAAAAAATTGCTCCAGTAACATCAGTTGCAAAGCATCCTCCAGAGTGGTTGCTTGGCAGCCCTTCATCCAATTGCGGGCCGCCCGTTGTAGCCAAAACGCCCATTCCGTATGGGAATCTCTCCCAGTCTTCCTCAGATCTCTAAACTTTTTCCGGTATGCCTCCGGAGTTACGGCATATCTGGCCAACAAAATGTCTTTTATTTTTTCATAATTATGTATGTCCCCCTCAGGTACTGCTCGCAGCGCCTCGGCTGCTCTACCTGACAATTTACTGCTAATGACTGCAGCCCATTTCGTGGAGTCTAATCCCTCCAGTGCACATTGGCGTTCAAAGTCTTGCAAGTAACTGTCAATTTCCATCTCATTGTCATTAAAAGATTTAAAGGCTGCATAATTTACCTTCTTTGGTATTTCCCCAGTACTTCCCGGGGAGTGTAGTAAATCTCCCTGTGACGGTCTGTCCCGGTCCTCTCGCTCTTTTTGCGATTGTCTGGCTTGTGCCATGACCTGCAGAACCGCCTCTGTAGTTGGGCTGGGTCCCAACAGACTGAGCATCCATCGGATGTCCTTTTGCATCACGTTTTCTTCCTCTTGATCCATTTCTGTATTGCTGGTGTTATCGCTCTGTATTAATTCTGCAATTAACGTGGCTTTTGTCTTGTTACTTGCCACTCTGCCTCGAGCTTCCAGTAAATCCTTTAGTGTGGTTCTTTTAAGTAGCTGGTACTGCTGAGCCATTCATTCCCTTGCTTGGTTTGCAATGTCCATTCGGGATTCGAATCCCTCCGCTTGCCACCAGTTGTAAGGAAACCAAGTTTAGCCAAACCGAGTTCGGTAGTTTCCTCCCGGAAAGTCAGAGCCTAAGGTAGCGAGAGTTCGGTTCGGTAGTTACAGGAAACGAAATCCATACGGAATATAACAGCTGCATAAGATAATTCCCTTGTTACAGCATACGAATTCCAAATAACAGTCAGAGTGCAGGTTCAGGATACAAGCAGAACTAACGTTTATTCACACACATGGCTTTTTATGCAGGTCCCCATGCAAGGGGACATCCCACAGGGAGGAGTAACATTTATCCAATCCCGAACAGTAAAAATATAAAACACACCCAATATAAACAGGCAGTTCCCTCCCCTAGTCCTGGAGATAATCAGGTCTGATATAGTAACAACCTAATTATCTCCAGGCTGAAAATTCACTATTTTCCCCAATTTCTGGAACACCCCTTTATACCTGGGGTATCCCCACAAATCCTATGTCCCCTGATAGCCCCGATCCGGGTGACCAACATATCCAAATTTCACCCGGATCGGTTCAGGGGTTTGCAAAAAGTATGGAAGTCCTTTGTGACCGGTTCACTGTGGGTGGACTGCCCAAAATAGTTCCAGAGGTTCGTGTGGTTTTGCCGGTCACTTTAGAAAAAGGGAAAAAATGCATAAAAGTACCGAATGAATTCCCCTGGCTCCTAGCAGCGATTGTTCCCCTCATTCGTGTGCATATTTGTACCGAATAGCGCTCTCCTAGCTAATCGGTATCACTAGTTCCAGCGTTCGTATGATTGAGACCGGTGTTTGGGAAGTCGAGTGTCCGATTTTAGTTCCAGACACTCGACGACCAAGTCCCGCTGCCTTTGTTTGACGAAAAAAAGATGGCCGCGGTTTTCTCTGCCACGTGGCGTTCGACAGTACGAACGCTGACCGCACACATAGAGGGTGAAAGTGATGCCGGCTTTGAAGTTAAGTGAGCCAGGGGTGGTCTCTGTTCGGCAGTCCCATCTGCCGAATGAAAAATACACAAAAAAGCAAGATCTATGCAAAAAAATACCGAACAATATAGTCATTTCTTCACAGACCTCTTCATCTTAATGAAGTGATCTGGGTGCCATGTCCCTGTAATATTGCCAAGATTTGTGTCCATAACAGTTAGCGCCACTGGACTATGGATCACACTACAATGTATACAAAGTGGTTACACTAATGTAACCCTCTCACACTAATGTCACCCCCTCTCTCTGTCACCGCCCGCATACTATGTCACCCACCCTCTCACACTATGTCACCCACCCTCTCACACTGTCACCCTCCCTCTCACTCTAATGTCAACCACCCTCTCACGCTGATGTCACCCCACCTGTCACACTCTGTCACATACTCTGTCACCTCCTCCAAACACACTGTGACCACTCGTCGCACACACTGAATCCACTCTCCGCACACTGGCACCCCCCTACATAAACACTATGACCCCTCTGCACTCTGGCATTCCCCTCTATACACACTGTCACCACTCTCCATACACACTGTCACTCCCTCCGCACACACTAACACCACTCTCCACACACACTGACACCACTCTCCGCACACACTGGCACCACTCTCCGCACTCTGACACCCCCCTCTATACACACTGTCACCCCTCCACACTCTGGCACCCCCCTCCATACACTCTGGAACCTGCTCCATACACCCTGTCACTCTCCTCTGCACTCTGGCATCCCCCTCCATACACACAGTCACCCCTCTACATTCTGGCACCCACCCCATACACATTGTCACCCCCTCCACATTCTGGCACCCCCCTCCATACACTCTGTTAGCCCTAAAACAAACTGACACCCCCCCAGACACTGCTACCAACCCCACACACACTGTCACCCTCACACACTTATATTAACTCCTCCTGATTCAGTCACACTCACCCCATCCAATTATTCAGCATATTTAATACAGGCTAGGACCAGGCTATGGCATATAAAAACTGAACAGAAGTGAAGTAATAGGGTTCTGTCAACGTTAATTGCATCAGGCTAGGTTTAGCGAGTAACTCGATTAATATGAGATGGAGCCTATACATCAACATTGCGCCTTGCCATATGTGGTGCTTCAGTAGTTAAGCAGTTAGTTACAATCGCTTCCCTGGACCCAGATCAACTAGCAATGCCTCCCACCTCCCGAGATAAAGACACAACAGTATTAGCTAGTTAAGTGCAGATCCCCATATTCCTGACTAGTAGCTGGTAAAAACGACTGAGTCACTAAGCACCCCCTTTATGTTGGCAGTCTCTTATATTTAGACAGTGTTTTATGCTTGCCACTGGTATTCAAGGTTGCATTCATGTTCATGTTCCGCCGGTTGCTCCGGTAGGAGTAGTAGTGGGGACGCCGGATTATCCAGTGGGTTGTGGAGCATTGTTGTGCCCATTCGATTGTATCCTTGTGGATGTTGTCCGCCCGTTCCGCTTTGCGGCTTGGTGGAGAGACTGTTGCTTTGGGTCTCAGTGCCGGTAAGAGGGTAAAGTAGCGTTGTTGCATGTAGGTCATATGAGTCTCTGCATTATCGGTGCCCCCTGTGAGTTTATTGCAGTCCAGATGTAGGTTGGTCGTTAGTTTGCGGCGCGTTCTCACGAGGGATGGCTGTGAGTGGTTAGCCTTTCTTTGCTTGGGTGCTTTGCTTGGTCGTTATAGTAGTGGCTTGTTGCTTGCCATAATAGACGGCGGACCAGCTTGTTCCCGGAGGTCGCATGGCTCCCTTCTGGCTCGGGGAGAAGGCATGCCCTCCCTCTGGCCTCGGCACTTCTGTCAGCCGCCATTTTAGTTGAGGCGTTTGGGCCACGAGGCTGGGTGGTAATGTGCCTGGCCCCGGGTTGCACTGTCTCGGTCTGGTTTCCACGGTGCGGACCGGGATCACCCCCACCGGTCCAGAGGGGGGGGGGGGGGAACAGGGACAGATCCACCTGGTTGCCGTCCTCTGGTTGGGTCTGTTTGGCAGGATAGTGGAGCATCGGCCGTCCGCCCCACTCACTGCCGGAGTAGGCCCCAATTAGGGCATCAAGGGTCTCTCCTCCTTGGGACTGTAGCTCGGGGAGCCAGCCTCACCCTGGATCCAGTGTCCCCTGTACCCTGAGGACAGGCGCTGGCGGTCCTTGGTATGGCTAAAAATCGTCGTTTTATGGCTATTTAGTTAATAATGTGTAGGAGCTGAGCTGCCATGCTGCCTTCAAGCTCAGCGGTCCGGCCCCGCCCCCGTGACAGATTTTTTTTTTTAAAAGCCCAACCAAAAAAAAAAAAAAATGTCTGTTTCCAATAACCCCTCACACCAGCACTTATGTATACACAACTGCAAGGCTATGCAACCACACCTCGCAATCATGTGTAAACAATTAGCATAATTGCAAATTTAAATTTGTTTATTGCAATTTATGCCATAGCAGCACAGTGAGCCACAACAAGGCAAGCCTCTGAACGATGAATACAGAGACTAGGTCATGCAAGCCCACCCTTCAATATATCTACAGCTTCTTATACACACACAAGACAACCGCTATTTTTGTTTCACTTATGGTGTTAGTGGGGGCCTCATGTTTGAGTTTTGCCAAAGGCCTTGCCAAGTCTAGAGACGCCACTGGCTCAGGTCGAGGGGCGGTCACCTAAATGGCTAGAGGTCAATGTAGCATTAGATTCCTAATACACATTTGTATTTACATTTTGTTATAGTACCTTCAAATGAGTTTGGCACATGTAGACTGCTGGAGTGACGAGGTGTGACATCATATCCCAGAAACTTGCATCAGTATGACCTGCACAACACGAGGCAGTAAATAATTATCTTTCATGTGACTCCACTGACACCAATGTCGTATCTCACCCCACATCCACATGCAAACAGTCCTGTCAGCCACCAAAGCACAAACCCAAACAGTGCTGTGGTAGCAAAGTCCTCGCACAATTCTTGCTCGCTTCTTCGTCCTTCAGTAGTAACTAAACAGTCAACTCTGTGGGATCCTTACTGCTGTTGGTTTTCTTAAAGGGGGTTAATTATTGGTACCTTGCATTTCATCCCAGAGCCAATTTTAAGGCTCTTTACAAGCTATAGATCTGAGCCTATCTTTATTGGGCTCTATGTTATGTGAGTGTGCCAATTCTGAAGTTATCTCACTATATTTTAAACAATGTTGCACTATACACTGGTGCACTATACACAGTTGCCTAATATTGTGTAGTTCCCCCCTCATGCTACCAAAATAGCTCTGATGCAAATGAACGTGTACTGTGGTATCTGGCACCAAACATTAGCAGCAGATTCTTTAAGTCCTGCAGGTTATGAGGTGGAGCCTACAATTGGATTGAGATCTGGGGAATATGGAGGCCAAGGCAACAACTTGATCTCTTTCTCATGTTCCTAAAACCCTTCCTGAACAATTGTTGCAGTGTGGCATGGTGCAATATCTTGCTGAAAGAGGCCACTGCCATCAGGAAAAGCCATTGCAATGAAGGGGTGTATGTGGTCTGTAACAATCTTTAGGTAGGTGGCATGTTTCAAAGTAACATCCACATGAATGCCAAGGTTCAAGCTTTTCCAGCAGAATATTGCTCAGAGAATAACACTGCCTCCGCCGCCATGCCTTCTTCCCATAGTGCGACCTGCTGCCATCTCTTCCCAAAGTAAATGAAGCACACGCACCCGGCCATCCACCTGATCTAAAAGAAAATGTGATTAATCAGACCAGGCAACTTTCTTCCATTGTTCTATGGTCCAGTTCTTACTCTCACATCCTTACTGAAGGCGTTTATGGCAGTGGACAGGGGTCATCATGGACACTCTGAATGGTCTGCAGGAACGCAGCCACATAAATAGCAAACTTTAGTTCTGACACCATTAAGGTTTTCAGCAATGTGAGCTACAGTAGCTCTTTTGTGTGATCGGACCAGGCAGCCTAGCCTTCACTCCCCACATGCATCACTAAAAATTGGGCACCCATGACCCTGATACCAGTTTACTGGTTGCCCTTCTTTGCGCCACTTTTGGTAGGTACTAACCACTGCATACTGGGAATACCCCCCAAGACTTGCTGTTTTGAAGATGCTCTGACCCTAGCTGTCTAGCCATCACTATTGGGCCCTTGTCAAAGTCACTCAGATCGTGACCATTTTTGTAGCTTCCTACATATTAAATTCAAAACCTGATTGTTCACTTGCTGCCTAATATATCACACCCCTTGACAGGGGCGTTGTAACAATATAACCAATATAATTTATGTCACCTGACAGTGATTTTAATGTTGTGACTGATCAGAGTAAATTTTTCTTGTTTTTTTTTTTTTTTTTTTTTTTTTTTTAAGTGAGTCATATTTATATACTACAGTTTATATAAAGGGTGAATGATTTCATATATTATACACTTACTTTTTAGTGCTCCACTTACATACTGGTGTTGGCTTTTTGTCATCTGTTCACATAGTATATGATTACTTTTTATTATTGAGAAAAAATTGCCTTCTGGATGGTGAATTAAATGTGCTGCTTTGCCCATTATCCTAAAGTTAAATACTACAAACACCAGTGGTGGCGGTGGTGGTAGTGTACTTAGTGGTAGTCAGGGGTATCAGCAGTCCACATGGCAGAGGTAGAGTTGTTCAGATTCTTAGAGGCCATGGCACTTCTGCTTATGGTGGACTTGGATTGATCTGACTTCACCTACTGCTGGTGCGCACCAGTGGACCACCAGCGAATCGTTTAAATTAAATATGCTGGTGTACCCAACTTGTGAGCTGTGTTGGCGGCCGGGTGCCTCTGTTGTCATGGCACCCTGCGTGACCGCACAGCTTGCCCACCCCAACGGCTGGCCCTGCTGACACACACTGACGTTACTACTTAGACATCCCTCAATATTAATACAGACATCAGAGTAAACACCAATAAACTGTGGAAACAGAGCTGATTCCCCCCCCCAAATTTATAAAGGTTTGCTTAGAGGATTTATTGTAAGATTAAATCATGCCTCCTCCTCTCTCCCCCATGCGCTGCTCTGTAGGCTGGGAGGGAGTGAAGAGTAATCACAGTCTCCCAGCACAACGCCACCTGTGGTTGCATGGGGAACAGCTGTTTAATGTAATGCTTGCAGGACGGCCAGCTACCGCAGAACCTCTTTGTTTCCGTCTCTGCAAAGGGCTCCGGGCACTGCTTGTTGTGAGTGTGAGCCACTGTAAAATAGGGGCAGAGGGCACTTGCACTGCGGTCAAGACGGGTCTGGGCAGGAGGAGAGTGCAGTGCAATCAGTGCACTCCCCTCCTGTGGCTCACCAGTAGACTGGTGCACCTGCCCAGGATCAGAGCCGGTGCAAGGATTTTTGCCGCCCTAGACAAAATATAAATTTGCCGCCCCCCATGTGACATCACAATGCCCCACCCATATGATCTGCCATATGAACGCCAGTGCTGCACACAGTGTGTGTTTACATTAAAAAGCCTGCAGGGACCAGCTATAGACACCAGAACCACTTCATTAAGCTATAGTGTCCCTTTAATGTGAGGTAAATTATAGATTAGTGTCACTAATAATATACTAGATTGCCTACTTACAATTAGATGAGGATGATGATGGGCTGCAGTTTGGCTCCACTGGTCTGGTGTAGAACAGGATCTCTGGAGGCTGTTTGCAACTGTGGTCACAAAATTAAATGTTCTGGGAGAATTGGAAGCAGCTCCATTTTTTTGGGGCCTCTTACACAGCTCAAGGTCTGGGCCCCAGGGCCTGACGGTGAGTATGCCCATAAGGCCCACTCATAAGTCCACTTATAAGTTCCACCCACCCATGAGTTCACTCACAGGGAGTGGAGTGTGTAGGGGATGTGTTATGTGTTATTGTAGAGGATCTAAATCTAATATGTGTGCTTATGGTATGTAGTGTATAGGGATACCAGTTTGTGCAGGTGATGCAGTGTGTTTGTGTGTAGTGGAAGCAGTGTGTATTTGTGTATAAGGGATGTATTATGTGTTTCTGGTTGTGTGTAAGGGATGCATTGTGTGAATCTGTGTTTGTATGCATAAGGGATGCAAGGTGTGTGTCTGTATGTGTGTGCATTGAGTGTAAGAGATGCATTGTGTTTCTGTGTGTATGTAAGAAAAACAGTGTGTGTGTTTGCATGTGTGTGTAAGGGTTTGCATTGTATGTTTCTGTGTATGTGTGCAAATGATGCATTGTCTTTGTGTGTAAGGGTTGCATCGTCTTTGTGTGTAAGGGTTGCATTGTGTGTGTGTGTAATGTATGCATTGTGTGTTTCTCTGTGTGTAAGGGAAGCATGTTGTGTTTCTGTGTATGTATAGGGATGCATTGTGTGTTTCTGTGTATGTATAGGGATGCATGGTGTGTGTGTGTGTGCGCGTAGTGTGAAAGAGCTCCCTGTCTTGCCCCCTGTCCTATAGAGCTGTCCCTTCTGTCCCTTAGAGCTCTCCCCTGCCCCTTAGTGGTCTCTCCTCTCCCCCACCCTCCCCTAGCGGTCTCTTCTCACACTCACCCACCCTCCCTGTGCTCTTCTCATCCCCCCATCCACCCTTCCTGTGTTCTTCTCATTCCTCCCTCTGTGTGTTCTCCTCACCCCCCCTGTGTTCTTCTTACCCCCTCCTCCCTGTGTTCTTCTTATTTCCCCTTGTTCTTCTTACTCCCCCCTTGTTCTTCTTACCCCCTTCTTATTACTCCCCCTTCTTCTTACACCCCTCTTCTTCTTCTTACTCCCCCCTTCTTCTTCTTAACCCTCCTTCTTCTTCTTACCCCTTCTTCTTCTTACCCCATTCTTCTTCTTACACCCCCTTCTTCTTCTTACCCCCTTCTTCTTCTTACTCCCCCTCTTCTTCTTCTTACTTCCCCCTCTTCTTCTTCTTCTTACCCCCTCTTCTTCTTACCCCCCTTCTTATAACCCCCCTTCTTCTAATTACTCCCCACTCTTGTTCTTCTTACACCCCACTCTTTTTCTTACTCCCCCTTCTTCTTCTTATCTCCCCTCCTTCTTACTTCCCCCTTCTTCTTACTCCCCCCCTCTTCTTACTCCCCCCTCTTCTTACTCCCCCTTCTTCTTCTTACCCCTTCTTCGTCTTACTCTCCACTCTTCTTCTTCTTACTCCCCCCTCTTTTTCTTACTCCCTCCTCTTCTTCTTCTTACTCCCCCCTCTTTTTCTTACTCCCCCCTCTTTTTCTTACTCCCCCTTCTTCTTCTTAGCCCCCTCTTTTTCTTATCTCCCCTCCTTCTTACTCCCCCCTCCCCCTCTTCTTCCCCCCTCTTTTTCTTTTCTCCCCTCCTTCTTACACCCCCTCTTCTTACTCCCCCTCTTCTTACTCCCCCCCTCTTCTTACTCCCCCCTCCTCTTACTCCGCCCCTCCCCCCTCCCCTCTTACTATCCCCCTCCCCTCTTCTTACTCCCCCTCGCCTCTTCTTACTCCCCCCTCTTCTTACTTCCCCCTCCTCTTACTCCCCCAATCCTCTTACTCCCCCCTCTTCTTACTTCCCTCTCCCCTCTTACTCCCCCCCTCTTCTTACTCCCACTCCCCTCTTCTTACTCCCACTCCCCTCTTCTTACTCCCCCCTTCTTTTTACTCTCCCCCCTCCTCTTGCTCCCCTCTCCCCTCTTGCTCCCTTCTCCCCTCTTCTTACTCCCCCTCCCCTCTTCTTACTCCCCCCTCCCCTCTTACTCCCCCCTTCTTCTAACTCTCCCCCATCCCCTCTTCTTACTCCCCCCCTCCTCTTACTCCCCCCTCCTCTTACTCCCCCCTCCTCTTACTCCCCCCCCTCCTCTTACTCCCCCCCTCCTCTTACTCCCCCCTCCTCTTACTCCCCCCTCTTCTTACCCCCCCTTCTTCCTACTCCCCTCTCCCTTCTTCTTACTCCCCTCTCCCTTCTTCTTACTCCCCCTCCCCTCTTCTTACTCCCCCCTTCTTCTTACTCTCCCCCTCCCCTCTTCTTACTCCCCCTCCTCTTACTCCCCCCTCCCCTCTTCTTACTCCCCCTCCCCTCTTACCCCCCCTCCCCTCTTACTCCCCTCTCCCCTCTTCTTACTCCCCCTCCCCTCTTACTCCCCCCTTTTTCTTACTCTCCCCCCCTCTTCCTACTCCCCCTCTCTTACCCCCCCTTCTTCCTACTCCCCTCTCCCTTCTTCTTACTCCCCTCTCCCTTCTTCTTACTCCCCTCTCCCTTCTTCTTACTCCCCCCTCCCCTCTTCTTACTCCCCCCCTCTTCTTACTTCCCTCTCCCCTCTTCTTACCCCCTCCCTTCTTCCTACTCCCCCTCCCCTCTTCTTACTCCCCTCTCCCTTCTTCTTACTCCCCTCTTCCTTCTTCTTACTCCCCCTCCCCTCTTCTTACTCCCCCCTCTTCTTACTCACCTCTCCCCTCTTCTTATCCCCTCCCTTCTTCCTACTCCCCCTCCCCTTTTCTTACCCCCCTCTTTTTCTTATCTCCCTTCCTTCTTACTCCCCCTCCCCTCTTCTTACTCCCCCTCCCCTTACTCCGCCCCTCCCCCATCCCCTCTTACTCCCCCTCTTATTATCCCCCCTCCCCTCTTCTTACTCCCTCCCTCCCCACTTCTTACTCCCCCCCTCTTCTTACTCCCCCCCTCCCCTCTTACTCCCCCTTCTTCTAACTCTCCCCCCTCCCCTCTTCTTACTCCCCCCTCCTCTTACTCCCCCCTCTTCTTACTTCCCTCTCCCCTCTTCTTACTCCCCTCTCCCTTCTTCTTACTCCCCCCTCTTCTTACTCCCCCCTTCTTCTTACTCTCCCCCCTCTTCCTACTCCCCCCTCTTCTTACTTCCCTCTCCCCTCTTCTTACCCCCCTCCCTTCTTCCTACTCCCCTCTCCCTTCTTCTTACTCCCCTCCCCTCTTCTTACTCCCCCCTCTTCTTACTTCCCTCTCCCCTCTTCTTATCCCCTCCCTTCTTCCTACTCCCCCTCCCCTCTTCTTACTCCCCTCTCCCTTCTTCTTACTCCCCCTCCCCTCTTCTTACTCCCCCCTCTTCTTACTCCCCTCTCCCCTCTTCTTACCCCCTCCCTTCTTCCTACTCCCCCTACCCTTTTCTTACCCCCCTCTTTTTCTTATCTCCCCTCCTTCTTACTCTCCCTCCCCCTCTTCTTTTCTCCCCTCCTTCTTACACTCCCCCCTCCCCTCTTCTTTCTCCCCTCCTTCTTACACTCCCCCCTCCCCTCTTCTTTCTCCCCTCCTTCTTACACTCCCCCCTCCCCTCTTCTTTCTCCCCCTCTTCTTACTCCCCCTCCCTCTTCTTACTCCCCCCTCCTCTTACTCCGCCCCTCCTCCATCCCCTCTTAAACCCCCCTTATTATCCCCCCTCCCCTCTTCCTACTCCCTCGCTCCCCTCTTCTTACTCCCCCCTTCTTCTTACTCCCCCCCTCGCCTCTTCTTACTCCCCCCTCTTCTTACTTCCCCCTCCTCTTACTCCCCCTCCCCTCTTATTCCCCCCTCTTCTTACTCCCCTGTCCCCTCTTACTCCCCCCTCCCCTCTTCTTACTCCCCCTCCCCTCTTCTTACTCCCCTCCCCTCTTCTTACTCCCCCCTTCTTCTTACTCTCCCCCCTCCTCTTGCTCCCCTCTCCCCTCTTCTTACCCCCCTCCCCTCTTCTTACTCGCCCCTCCCCTCTTACTCCCCCCTCCTCTTACTCCCCCTTCTTCTTACTCTCCCCCCTCCCCTCTTCTTACTCCCCTTCCCCTCTTCTTACTCCCCCCTCCTCTTACTCCGCCCCTCACCCCTCCCCTCTTACTCCCCCTCTTATTATCCCCCCTCCCCTCTTCTTACTCCCCCCTTCTTCTTACTCTCCCCCCTCGCCTCTTCTTACTCCCCCCTCTTCTTACTTCCCCCTCCTCTTACTCCCCCCACCCTCTTCCCTCTCCCCTCTTACTACCCCCTCCCCTCTTCTTACTCCCCCTCCCCTCTTCTTACTCCCCCCTCTTCTTACTCCCCTCTTCTTACCCCCTCCCTTCTTCCTACTCCCCCCTCCCCTTTTCTTACCCCCCTCTTTTTCTTATCTCCCCTCCTTCTTACTCCCCCTCCACCTCTTCTTACTCCCCTCCCCCTCTTCTTTTCTCCCCTCCTTCTTATACTCCCCCCTCCCCTCTTCTTTCTCCCCCTCTTCTTACTCCCCCTCCCTCTTCTTACTCCCCCTCCTCTTACTCCGCCCCTCCCCATCCCCTCTTACTCCCCCCGTTATTATCCCCCCTCCCCTCTTCTTACTCCCTCGCTCCCCTCTTCTTACTCCCCCCTTCTTCTTACTCCCCCCTCGCCTCTTCTTACTCCCCCCTCTTCTTACTTCCCCCTCCTCTTACCCCCCTCCTCTTACTCCCCCTCCCCTCTTACTCCCCCCTCCCCTCTTCTTACTCCCCCTCCCCTCTTCTTACTCCCCCTCCCCTCTTCTTACTCCCCCTCCCCTCTTCTTACTCCCCCCTTCTTCTTACTCTCCCCCCTCCTCTTGCTCCTCTCTCCCCTCTTGCTCCC